>NW_027045449.1:0-111906 GCF_025399875.1 Dalotia coriaria
CACGAATTATGAAGTACCGCCCGCGACATGGTTGACGATCAAGCCTAGTACCTTATACCTAAAATTACCTTAGCTTATCCAGGGACCAGTAGTGTGTGGCACCATTCTTGGTATCCTGAACCTCAACCGCTACAACAGTTTTAGAAGGTGCTCCTTCATCATCTGTATCGTAATCGATTGCTGGGCGTAGATCAACCGGAAGTGGTGAATACAATGTGTCGGTCAGCAAAGTGAACTGGAATTGAACCTACACAAACAATGAATTAGTTAATATGTAAGGTATTGGTGGTAGTGGCACACTCACTTTCTTCTTCAACTCCACAGATATGGCGTTCGCTTCCTTGAGGAAGATGGCGTTGCCCCAGAGGTCGTCTCGAAGCGATGTGAACTGATGATGCTTCCATTTACGCCACGCCGTCGCTGCCAGTTCGTACTCGCGTTCGCTCCAATTGCACTCTGCGTCAAACAGAGGGTTCACTGCAAACATTTGCGGCTCCCCATCAATACCTCACGGAGGACGCGTAAGCGAGCACAACGCGAAATTTCTAATTGAAGATGGCAACCCCTAGACAGTCTGTTTCATGTAAACATGGCGCAAGGTCTAAGAAAGATATTTTAGTGGCAGAAATTAAAATACCAAATTGAAACTTTACCATTTAACTGAAATTACTATTTTTTATTCTTTTAACATGCATGACTTTATTGACTGTGCATCAACATTAATATTAGTACTTCATTGTGCCATGATTAATTGAGAAAGGACTAAACTTTGCGCATGTTTACATGAATGACTTGTCGTGGTCCCAACGATCTTAAGTTTTCCAATTTGGTTCGTTTTACGGTATTTCTTCAACGGTTTGGGGCGAATCAAGAAACTTAACTTACCAAAAATGTCGTCCTCGTTGTTGAAATCCTCCGGTGTGTATGAACTATACATTGACATCGTCATGCTCTGTTCCTCGACCTGTTTCTGCAAGGCATCGATTCGCGCCTCGTAACACTGTAATAAGATTGAATTAAAGACCGTGAACCGCCATTTGTCATCTAATGCAAATTACTTTTCTTTGCTCCTCAAACAATTGGTCAGCGGTTTCCTTTTCTTTGCGATATTGCTCTTCGAGGTTCAACAAGCGCTTCTCCATCTCGGCCTTCAGATCCACACCCTGCTTCTCCAGCAGTTCAATTTGTGCGTAGTTCCAGTCCACGGGTTCAGCTGGACTGCTATTCTCGCGTTTCTCACGCGGTGCGTCGGGATTATTAAAGCGGAACACGTGATTCTTGCCAAGGATAACACGACTTCCGGTCTTCAACACGATGGGCTCAATCACCTCGCGACCATTCACGTAGATCAATGCGCCGTTCATTGGCGTCAGTGTGATAACGCCATCCTTATTCTCAAACGTGCAGTGTTCCGGTTTGATGTGTGACCCGGAAAGCTGCACATCCTGCGGAAGGTTTGCCTCCGCGGAACCAACGCGTGTCGCCCCGTCTTTGATGTAGTATATGAGGCATTCGGACATTGAGGGATCCTCGTTCAAGTTGACCAAGTGTGGAGTGCGTTTCGGGGAAAATACGCCAACGGTAATACCGTCCTCCTTGACGGCAACGCCCATCTCGGCAAAGACCGCCTCGCGCTGAATTCGAATCGCCTCGGTACGCTTCAATTTCTCCTCCCAAGTCTCGTTCAGTTCTATAAAAGCAGGCATCCAAAGCAAACCCTGATTAAAACAGACATTTTTCCCGGGCGATGATTAAAATTACCAGCAATGAGTTTTTCGCTGGCTTGTAGCTGATCGACCGCCTCCTCCGCGATGGTCGTAGATGCGGTACGCATTCTGTGATTCTCATTGTTCTCTTTGTTGTTACGCGTCACCTCCTCGGCGCCTAAGCGAATAAGAAGTACAAACACATTGATCAATCCGTATCCCGTTTGTTCATTTCAATTGAAATAAAAAGCGTTGAGTACACATTCCATTTTACATATACATGTACAGGACAACAAAGAAATGGCAATCGAACGCAAAGTAAAAGATTTGAACAGAAAGATGAATCATATCGCCACAGCCTAGGAAGCTAAAAATTACGTTCGAAAGTACAAAAACATATAAAATTGGCACTTGTCGTTCAGTGGTAACAGAAATGGCCAAATATGAGAGCTTCTATGGCAGACAACGACGTCTTTGATATCGGCGAATAAGTTTGGATCGATTTGATATGAAGGCGCAAGCCGTACACAATAAATAGGCATGGAAGCTCAAAGTATACTGGGTGTTCAGAAAATGGCGCCACTTTAAACACTCGCTAGCATTTTCTGGCACACCCTGCATGTAGTGTGTTGTTCGAGACAAAGTACAATACAAGAATCGTTATCGTGTGGGTATGTTGATTGTATTATGCGTACGCATACGAAATGTACGTGTACTTACGCGTCGGCTCCCTTTTTTCATACACAACTTTACCATCGGGGCCTATTGCGAATTCGTGCGTTCGAGCGGGGCAATATAATACACAAAATCAGTTACACGAGCTGTTAATTATGCAACAAAGTGTGTAGTAAGGTAGAGCGTGTGTTCGAGCCGTTTCTTGGATAGCTTGCCTCGTTTTTGAATATCTTTTAAATTTCATTCAAAACTTGATTTTGCCAATTTGAAAAATTTTTCAACAAATGTACATTTTCTAATCGCATGCAAATATCGATCTCACCTTCGTGGACTTCAATGCCCTCTTGCTTCAGAAGCTCGCGCAGTTTCTGTATCTCTTCCTTGAGTTCACGAATAAGTTTGGCGTTGGCGTCCTCGTTGACAATGGCCTTGCAGACAATCTGTTTCGCACGATCGGCGTATCTGCAGAAGCAAGAAACGTTGAGATACTTGCGTTTCCACTAGACATGAAGCGCATTCTACCTTAATGTGGATAGAGTTTCATCGTAATTAATATCCGCCGGCGAGATGGCGGCAATCATGGCGGTCTTACTGTTTCCACCGAGATTCTCACGAAGCAACCAGGTCAACACCGAATCGCGATATGGGATGAAGTCAGCCTTCTTGGACTTCTTATTCTTAGATGCCTAGAAGTAAAGTAATTGTCATGCACCGTCCTCATGCAATTTCTGAAAGCTTGTGTCTCTGAAACTTACCGACTACAGCCCGAGGCATTCCGATTTGCAACGTGACAAGCAATGAATAACAGAGCACATGTTTTCAATTTCTGTTCATCGTGACGCGCTGTACAATGAAATATACTTACGATTTCAGCGAGTGCCGAAATAACTTTGCCCAACGTAGTCAAACTCTTGTTGATGTTGGCGCCTTCCTTGAGACGGGTACCCTTAGCGCCTGTGGAGTCAGCCCTTTCGGACCCGGCCAAGTCCACCAGAGAGATCTTGGAGACTTTCTCTGTGCATAAATCTGTAGTTTCGTCATATCTGTAATCCACAAACGCATGAAGTAAACCAAAATTTAAAAAACCAAAAATTACCTCTGTTGTGTAAAGAAAATAGTGAAAACTGCATGTGAACGTGAGCTAGTCTCGTTCATGTTTGTCGCGGCAACAGTACGAGCCTTATTGCCCTCATCGATCAAATCGTGAATGTCTTCGTAACTGGTCACTGCCAGTTTACTAAGGTCCTCGACATAGGGCCCAAGTAGCGGATGTTCTCGCACACGCAGATTGCCTTTATTTTTCGGATTGAGCAGATCGCGGACACGTTCGCAGTAGATTTCCATGTAGGAAACTTCCACCGAGTATTTAATCTCGGCATTGCTAGTGTCGCGGATGCGCTTGAAGAGATCCTTGCAGATTTGTGGAATGATTCCCTCTTGGCCCTCCTCCTGCCTGCCCATCATTGTGTAGGACTTTCCGGCGCCCGTCTGACCATACGCAAAAATGCATACGTTGTATCCTTCGAAGGAGTGTTCCAACATCTCCTCGCCGATATCTTTGTACACGATGGATTGAGAAGAGAACTCTGGATCATCCTCCTGTACGAAAAACACAAAATGTGTGCCGTAGAATCACTCACAGCTACTAAATATAAGTCTTACATTGTGGGACCAGTAGGAATAATCAAAGTTGAAACTTTTCTTGTCTTCCTTGGAACCAGGTGGTCCCTTTGGGTTGGCGATGACTGAAATTTAGATTAATGAACATGAACACCAGATGTTTTGGTTTGGAGGAATGACTCTAAGTAATTACCAGTGGTGTTGCCTCCCATTTCGATGATGCATTTGCATTCGCGTCCGATCTCCCTGTTGTTGAAGGGCCGGACGCGCACCGCCACCTTGACCGAAGACATGTTGCCGTTTGGTTGCGTCTCTGCTTGTGTACGAAGTCACGCTCTGAAAACAGCGCACACCGTGAGCAGGGGCCGTGTCGATAACTTAATTATTCAATCAGATCCGTAAATAATGCATTTATAAAGTTCAAAGTCCTTGATTGTCGACATGTTGTGTCGTCGGTTGTTTTTGGGTGGCACAAAACCGGGTAACATATTGCCCGACGTGTCCCGTCGTCCTATTCAAACACCTTTACCCATTCCAAGTTCTCTTTCGTCCGCTTGCTCAGTATTGCAGTTGTTTTCGAGTTATGTATTTCTCATGCGAAGATGCGAGCATGAGAGAAAACAGATGCAACCGTCTGCGTTGCGGAATAATACATGAAAGGGCTGGCGATTGTGAGGCGGCGGCGGCGGTGTGTGTTTACGAAAAAAAATAATACAGCGCCAGAACATCTCGAGATAAAGAGTGGCGCTCCGCCGCTAACAAGAAAAGTACGTGTAAGGGTGTAGGAAACAGAAAGACGTCCGAAATGCGACCGCAGGGAGTTCGCAAGTGAACAGGTACGCGCGGCATGGCGGCGGTGGAAAGGGCGCCGCACTAAATTTCCTAATATTTACGACATTAGACGGCCGACTCGAGGGCGAGCAACGCACGGCACAAATACATACGTCCGCCGCACGCCCGCAGAACGAAAATATAAGAGCCGTGCTGAATTTTTCATCGAGCCGCCGCCACCGCTGCATTCATACGTGCGCCGGCAGTTTTCAACCTTTAACAAGTTCGCCGTGCAATAAAATAAATATATTTATTTTTTTAATTTATGTACTGTTTACTATTCGCTGGAGAAATAGCACGAAAAAGAACTCAGAATCGATTACGAGCCAAAAGCACAATTACGTCGGTAATCACAATCACCATTGTGAGGAGAATTCGGCTAACAAAGACGTGCGTAATCAAGTGGCACAAAAAATGCTTTCATACATTTTCATTCAATTTCGGCAAATTATTGCCGGGTATGAAAGACAGAATATACTAATGGCATTAGCAGCGTAAGTAACGGCAGGTAATAGCATTTCCCAATTCGTCCACACTTAACAAATTGACGTTTTCATCAAGTTCCTGCTCGAGTAGCGGTTCAAGTTAATTATTAATTTGCCCAGTCTTGGCCCCGGGTAATCTTAGCCTGGCATCGTCGGCTTTCCGTGCCAATTACTTGAATTAAAGGCTTTGAGTGACCTCGACATCTAGCCGCGGATCGCAATCTCTCACAAACTCGGAAAATCCAATACAATTCTCAACAAATACAAAATGACCATTTTTAAAATGAAAGTTTTAAGTAAGATTGACAATCCAGTTGCGAAATTTCACGTTGTAACACAATCCCCCTACTCCACATTCGTGTCGTTCTAAGTTAATGAAGTTATTGATTCGCTTTCAGTGTTTATCGCGCCATAGAAAAGTTAAGCTTTAATTTTAGCACATCAATACAATGTTCATTGAATGAACCCTCAAAAGTTACGTATCCAACATCAGGAAACGTCAGAGACGTCATTAAAACATTGAAACATACGCAGAGGTCATGTAGGTGGTGGGTTGTGAAACATTAGATTTTCCTCAACATTAGACGGGTAACGACAACGAATGACGTTGGTACTTACAGGATAAAATCTGGACACGTCCAAAATAAATAATAGTTGTTACCTCAAAATGGCCGTGCTTGTTTTTCAGTGTATACGTTAGTTGGTTGTATTTCTCTGCACTCGTAGAGACATTTCGGGTGATTTTCACTGGAAGATACTCGATTCACTTGACCGATTCCTTCACCTGAATTGAACTGAACCGATGTGAACTTGCGATCGATTAAACACACTCCCACACACGTATGCACACATGCACTGCGCGCCAACCGACCACACTGCAAAAGGCAACTTCGACCACCCCCGATTATACAATCCACGTAGTAGATCCTGTCCGCGGGATTTGATGCTGCTTACCAATGGGCCTTGCTGGCACAGGAGCCTCGAGTGTCACTCAACGCCTCTTCAGCAGCGGCGGGCGGTTGTAGTCGCAGCGCAGCGTGCCGACATCGTCGTCGTCGTGAGCGCGTATGGCGGCGGCGAGCGTCTTGTCGCGCGGGCGCGAGTATCTTCGGCGCGGCGCCGCCGTTGCCGCGATCAATACGGCGGCGGCGCGGCCGCGGCGCCGGCGCCGCATGAATCGATATCCGTGGCGACACCCTGTATGTTGTGCACGCGCCGTGTGTGGGTTCCTGGGGCGTCGGGTCGGGGGGCGGCGGCGCGTGCACCCGCCGACGCGCCGATATTCGGCCGGACATGACCTTGCGTACGCTCTTAGGCCTTGCATTTGTATTAGGGAAATACGCCGTC
Source organism: Dalotia coriaria (assembly GCF_025399875.1). Taxonomy (NCBI): domain Eukaryota; kingdom Metazoa; phylum Arthropoda; class Insecta; order Coleoptera; family Staphylinidae; genus Dalotia; species Dalotia coriaria. The sequence continues at coordinate 6,665 of NW_027045449.1, forward strand.
GGGCAGGCCCATCGCCTCGTGATTCACCCGCCACTTAATCCAGGCGGGCAAACAAACTCTGTTGTTGTTTTCGATGCGAGTGCGCTATTTTCAGCCGAGTGACGCTCACGACGGCGGTATGATTTCTAATTAATTAGTTGCGTATACATGCAATACGCAGATCATGTTTGTCGTCGAGATGCAATTTAGAAATACCGAGGAAAATTATTTTCGCTAAGAATTTACGCTGTTTTATCAATGGCTGCCATTAATTGACAATGTAAATTGACGCAAACCAATGTAAAAATCCGTCAAACTTTGCGATATCTGCAATACCTAATATTATCAATATCAAAGATATATGTCGACATATGCCACATAATACCCATAGGGCCTCAAGAAATGAAAACCGTTCATCAAGTTTCGCATTTGCTGTCCCCGCATACAATCGCGTTTCGTGCACACGTTGGCGTTTGACGATTGGATGATTCCCAGGCTCGATAAGCAACCGAGGGCGACTTTATATGGATTATGCAATGCCATTATAACGCCCGCCTGATGCTAGTTTGCTTTCTTCGCGTAACAAGTAACCATCCGCATTGAATAAAATCATTGACGTCAATCGCCGCGTTCGCACACGCACTAACCGTCCCACGATCAATTTTCTAAGGTTCAAAAAATCAATCAGCACTCTGCGTTCCAATAAAAGTAAACCCGCCTCCCTTCCCCCATTTTTTTGAGATAATTCGAAGGATTAGTGAGTCCTTCAAGTTGGTAAGTGTTGGAGGATGTGGTTAGCCTCCAAGAGAAGGATTCAAACGGGAATATTTAAAAAAAAAACGCACAATAAAACAATGTGTTTGTCTATTTGACGTATTTTCGTTAAATTTCCTTTTTTCAATGCAGAAATGTCCCAAATCAACAAAATAAGTTGCATTTTTCAAAGTGCCCGAAATGCCCCTCTCGTTTTTGTGCCACACACTCGGTGTGGGTCATTACTTATTCATGAAATAAAAACGGTACCGTCTGTAGGAATCGCATGACTCATGTTCATGTACACGATCGACGGCGCCGTTAATCCTGCGGCGGCTGCCGGTTTTGCGCCACATAAGTTCGTTGAATTTAGCGAGTGAGTCGAACACGAAAGAAAATCAATGGCCGCAACATGACCTATCTATACGGTCCTATGCGAATTCGTCTAAATACACCCCACGTGACCAAACAGTTCGTCCCAGTTCAAGCGCAAACAAAACAAAAACATAAAACACACAAAAAATAGAAATGTTGGTATAGCATTGTTATTAAATTTTTTAGCGTGGGTGTTACGCGTTCATACCGCCCTGCTTTAGCAAATGAACTCGCACTAGCGCAGCAAGATGGGGGGAAATGTGCGGGCTGGGTCCCGGTAGGATTTCTACTCTGGCCAGTGTTGTAATGTTGAAATTAAATACTTTGACAGGTTTTTAGAGTGTCAAGACATCGAACTTACCTTTAGGATGATTTCATTTGCGGACGATTGTGATGTGAGCTTGCGGAAACAAACAGAGCACTCGCGTCCAAAACAAATCACTTTGACATTTCCAGTGAATTCGTTCGGCGCATACTAAGCGCGCAGATCAATAACGCAAGCGTAGTAAGACTCTATACAGAACCGTCTCAGACGCAACAAACATAGCTTAACTCATTTTTTTCATTTTTTTACAAGTTGTACATTCGAATATGGCGTAATAAGTTGTTTTTTAAAACTAACCTTGTTTATGTCCTACTGCGGCCATTGCAATGATGAAAAAATAAAACTTGTAGTGACAGTGAATAAAAATCAAACTTCATGCATGACTTAAATACTTTTAGTATGCATGATTTTCAATAAATATAATACGCATGCATTAGAATGTGTTTCCGTTGTTTCTCATTGGGATCAACACAATACAAGAAAGCAATCTTTGCGTGCCTTCATGTTATCAAGTTTATTTACAAATATTTACTTCAGGATGGTGCGAAACACGACAGTTACCCCCAGGCAACAGGTAACAGGAATATAGATTTAAAGTATTATGTTTTTGTTTCAGTATCGCGACTATTGGTTTGCAAAAAGAAAAATTCATTTAAATATTCATCTAATACGTTGCTGGTAGAGTCAATTAGTTCTCGCACGATCGTTGCTGTTCCTTTCGAACGGCCTGCACACACTTCGCCATCGTGGGGCTCGCCCGACTGATGGAGTCCGTCATGTAGAAGTCCTCGAGTTTCTTCAGCTTGATGTCCAGCGGTGTACTACCGATGCTGTCTTGTACAGACTGAAGTAGAAACATTAAAAATATATAAATAATTCAAAGCCTTGTAAAATAAAGTGGAATATACTTTGGATAATTCAGCAGCTTCGCGCACGAAATTGTTCGACTCGACTTGACCATAGCGCGTGAGATGCGGCGCGACCTCCTCGAGACGTCCGCGGATTTGATCCAGATTGTCGTAGGGTAGCTTGGCGTCGACGATTTCGGAAAGTGCGCGGAGAATCTTCCAGTCCTCTCGCGCTTGGCCAGGCGGTGTAACTGCCATCAAAGTCTGCTGTGCACGACCCTCAGTGTTCACATAAGTTGCTTGTTTTTCAGTGTAAGCCGCGCCCGGGAGTACAGCATCAGCCATTTCAGCGCCAGCATCACCATGATGCCCTGGCACAGATAAAAACCCGATAAAATTACCTTTAAATGGTTTGATAATGCAACAAAATACCTTGGTAGACCACAAAACAGTCCTTAGGAAGTTCCTCGCGACTAATAGTACATTCATCTGCACCCAGCAAGAACAATACTTTCAGATTTGGATTGTTCCTAATCGCGTCCACGCCTGCTTTATAACCAAGATCCAATGCTGCAACCTACACAAAAGGTGTGTATATTTTTGTTCTTGTTTGTACTTTTACACTGAAAACAATTCCTACCTGACTTGCAACCTTTTGCAGAACATTCATAACTCGCCATTTGTCATCCTGTAATTTTCCCTGTAACTGTGAGGAGACGTTTTGCACTGCAGCGAGGACACCAGCGCCATCTTCGCGCTCCAACACATCGGCGCCGACGATAATAAGCGGCTTCTTCGCAGATTTGAGTTTCTTAGCAATGGGATGCGTGTCATTGGCGATGTCCTTGATCACCGATGGACTATCGCCCAAGTGTTCGTATTCGTATCGCATGTCGACTTTCGGACCAATCACTGCAATCTAAAGAGAGGTTAGGGTTAATTCAACATGGCGGCAAACTATTTGGCTACTTACATCCGCTTCATTATGAACGTAAGACTTGCGAATCCTAGAATTCAACGTAGGTGCTTCCAATCTTGGATTGGTGCCGATAAGTAGAATAAAATCAGCTTCCTCCACCGGAGCGATTTTATTATTCAGCAAATAGTTGGACCTGAAGTCAGTCGCACTGGCATCCATCGGGAAGATATGCTCAGTGCAACAATCCTCAGATCCCAAACGATTGACTAAATCCTTGAGCGCAATCAAAGATTCCGCATCAGCCAGTCCACCAGCAATAACGCCCACATTTCCCTTCGCATGTTTCATTACTTTAGCAACGCTTAAAAGCGCATGCTCCCAATCACACGGCTGTAATTCGCCGCCGCATTTCAGCATCGGCGTAACCAATCTCTGACGTTTCAAACCATCATACGCAAAACGCGACTTATCACCCAGCCATTCCTCATTGATCTCCTCGTTGATTTTCGGCATAATGCGCATTACTTCGCCGGTACGTGTGGATACCACAATGTTTGAACCAACCGCGTCCATTACGTCAATGGAGTGCACTTTGCGTATCTCCCACGGACGCGCTGTGAAGCTGTAGGGCTTCGAGGTGAGCGCACCCACCGGGCAGAGATCAATCACGTTGCCGGACATTTCGCTGAGGAAGAATTTCTCGACGTACGTGCCTACCTGCATGTCGGAGCCACGACCCGTGGTGCCTAAATCATCGATGCCAGCAATCTCCGACGCAAAACGAATGCATCGCGTGCAATGAATGCACCGGGTCATGATTGTCTTGATCAAGGGCCCAATGTCCTTGTCTTCAACAGCGCGCTTGCCGGAGAAATCAATGTCGGTGAATCGTGACCTATCCGAGCCGAAAGCCATGGATTGATCTTGCAGATCGCACTCACCGCCCTGGTCGCAGATGGGACAATCAAGCGGATGGTTCACCAGGAGGAACTCCATGACGCCTTCGCGTGCGCGGCGTGTCAGCTCTGAGTCGGTTTTAATGCGCCAGCCCTTCATGACGGGCATAGCGCAAGCAGCAACTGGTTTCGGCGACTTCTCCACTTCGACCAGACACATCCGGCAGTTGCCAGCGACGGCGAGTCTCTCATGGTAGCAGAAGCGTGGAATTTCAACACCGGCGAGCGCTGCGGCCTGCAGGACAGTGGTGCCTGGCTCCACTAACACTGGCTGGTCATCAATGAATACCTCGAATTTCTCGGGCGCCTTGGCGACAGTACCGCTCGCTCGCGCCCCAGCGCATAGATGTTTAGGGCTGAGCTTCGCCCCGCTGAGGAGTTTCGTAACGCTCGAGCGCAGCATGTCTGAAAGGTCGTGCTGATTGCAGCATTCAATTACATAAGTATTTTTGTTCTTCTAACCTCACCTTCGGCTGCAACACGGATGCCTTATGTTCGGGAGGGCAAGCACGTGATGATGGTTCGTAGTAACCGCGGGCGATTTGTTTACACTTCGATTATGCAGTTATGAATTATCAGTGCTGCTCTATTTCTCTGTTTTCTTATTTTTGTAGCTCATTTTTTGACGGACGTTTTGCTACGACTGGTGCGAGCGCGACCGATGTAGGCAACCAGTCGCACTTGTGTGGCACGCGCACTGCTGACGCACGCAACATTTTCAAAACGTTGCGCTTTGCCTTTGAATAGAAACAAAACTATTTTGAAAACAATCTTTCGTTCGCCAAACACAATTCTAATGCAGTGTGTGCATAAACTTATCCGCAACATTAAAAAATTTAATGTAATTAAACAAAAGTAGACAACCCAAGAGGCATGTGATAAAACATAAATTGTTTTAACTGACATTTTTTTTCGTTTTCGTTTTTCACACCTTCTTCAAAATTGGCTAGTAAAATTCGATTTTGGAATTCAACGCGAAAAAATTACCCCCCACATGTGTATGCAATTAATCGCGGCACGTTTCTGGCCAAAGTAGACAACGAGACAAATAGGATAAGTGGAATTTTTGCCAAGTTTTTGTGCTGCACGTTGCGAATGTTCGGTGATCTTGCCGCGGACCGGGAGGAACGCGCCGGCGCCCGCCAGATAACAGCTGGGAGAGGCGAGAGAAGTGCGCGGCGAGTAGGTCGACTGGGTCACGCACAAAAACGAGCGCGACTACGACTAGCGCTACACAACTACGCGGGCAGCAGCCAGCGCGATACCAAACACTCAAGACTCACTGAAATCACGTCTCGCGGTATACGACCGCCGATCGCCGCATCCAAATCCTTCGTATTTAGTATTTATTTACCTATCGCTGGTGCTAATTAACCATGGCGTACTGTATGCGAGTTTTGCATCGCCAGGTAAGTAGGAATCAATCTTCTTGCGCGTCGTTCGCACTCAAAAGTGCGTCATGTGACCGCCGGTCGGAATGATCTTGTGTCCGTTTCAAACTCATTGGAATGACCGTTCTGACTGCCGGATCACCTAGACGCAACCTTTGGGCGGTCCATTAGCGAATTTTCTTTTGCATATGGGCGGCGGAAAAGAAATGAAATTAATTCGTCCCGATTACATAATATGCAGTTGACTAACCTAGAATTTCTACTTTGCGCGTGCAGGGTAGCCAGCTGAACGCCATCGTCTTAAGCGATGTCCAGGCGCGTTGCTTTCACGTGTCGCCGCTTGCCGCCGCCGCTGGTAAGGTGGCGATGAGCAAATTCGACAACTCCAGCTACATGCCCTATGACCGCTTGTCGCAGAACCTTTCTGTGGTGAAAAAACGCCTTAACAGGCCGCTCACACTCTCCGAAAAGGTGCTATACTCCCACATCGATGACCCCAAAGGCCAGGTATGCGAAACATTTTAGATTATGGCCCATTCATGCTTGAAGTCAGTCAGTGCCTAATCATTTGTTTATGTTTTGAACTTTAATTAACTTGTGGCCTTCATGCCGAGCATGAGACAAGTGTTTTGAAAACATCTGATGCACCAACAAGTGCAAAGTTCACGCGCTAGCATTCAAAACTTCCGGATTTTTATAGGACATTGAACGAGGCACGTCCTATCTGCGATTGCGGCCGGACCGTGTTGCCATGCAAGATGCAACGGCCCAAATGGCAATGCTGCAGTTTATCTCCAGCGGACTGAAACGCGTCGCGGTGCCCAGCACCATTCACTGCGATCACTTGATTGAGGCCCAAGTTGGCGGTTCCAAGGATTTGAAACGCGCGAAGGACCTCAACCAGGAAGTGTACAACTTCTTGGCGACGGCAGGCGCTAAATATGGCGTTGGTTTCTGGAAGCCAGGCTCCGGAATCATCCATCAGATCATTTTGGAGAATTATGCCTTCCCTGGTCTGCTTATGATCGGTACCGACTCGCACACGCCGAATGGCGGCGGTCTTGGCGGTTTGTGCATTGGTGTGGGCGGCGCTGATGCCGTCGACGTGATGGCCGACATTCCATGGGAATTGAAGTGCCCGAATGTGATCGGAGTCAAGCTCACCGGCAAGTTGTCCGGATGGACATCCCCGAAGGATATCATCCTTAAGGTTGCTGGTATTCTCACCGTCAAGGGTGGTACCGGCGCCATTGTTGAATACCACGGACCTGGCGTCGATTCAATCTCCTGCACCGGTATGGCGACCATCTGCAACATGGGTGCTGAAATCGGCGCTACCACATCGCTCTTCCCCTACAACAGGCGCATGCGTGATTACTTAGTTGGTATGTAAGGTGATTACGCATTAGCTATAAATATTTGTTGCTTGTATATTTGGCAAGCGATTTCGAATCATGCCGCGCGCTATTTTTACGCCGTTTTCTATTTCGATCTGTTTTGAAAATTGCTTGCGATTATCTGCGCCAGCATTTCGTAAACATAACTGCGCTGAACCGTGGCTCTAAAGGTCTATCGATAGGTTGAAAGGTCAGCTCGATTCTTCTCACTCGTGTCCAAAATGATTATCGAAATAACGTTGTGTTATGACTGCGGATCAAAACAAAAATATGTAACACGTTTTCAATTTGTTTTGATGTTTTTCACAGCGACTACACGCAAACCCATTGCTGAGGAAGCCGACAAGTATCAGAAAGAGTTGTTAACCGCCGACGATGGTTGCAAATACGACCAATTGATCGAAATCGACCTCAGTACCTTGGAGCCGCATGTCAATGGACCTTTCACCCCCGATTTGGCGCATCCCATTGGCGAATTGGGCAAAAACGCGAAGAAAGCCAACTGGCCCATGGATATCAGGGTTGGCTTAATTGGTTCTTGTACCAATAGTTCCTATGAAGATATGGGTAGATGTGCTAGTATTGCAAAGGAAGCCATGGCCCATGGTTTGAAATCAAAGATTCCCTTCAATGTTACTCCCGGATCCGAGCAGATTCGCGCCACCATCGAACGTGATGGCATTTCGAAGATCTTCGATGATTTTGGAGGCACTGTGTTGGCTAATGCGTGCGGGCCATGCATTGGTCAATGGGATCGTCAGGATGTTAAGAAGGGCGAGAAGAACACCATTGTCACGTCGTACAATCGTAACTTTACCGGACGTAATGACGCTAATCCTGCTACTCACTGCTTTGTAACTTCTCCGGAAATGACCACCGCGTTGAGTATTGCTGGTACATTGGACTTTGATCCAACTAGGGACGAACTTACCGGTGCCGATGGTAAGAAGTTCAAGCTCACGCCTCCACATGGTGATGAGTTGCCCACCAAGGGTTTCGATCCTGGTCAGGATACCTACACCCATCCACCTGCTGACGGCAGCAGTACTAAAGTCGACGTTGATGTAAAGTCGCAGCGTTTGCAACTGCTTGCTCCGTTTGACAAGTGGAACGGTAAGGATCTCGTGGACATGACAATCCTTATCAAAGTGAAGGGCAAGTGCACCACTGATCACATCTCCGCCGCTGGACCATGGTTGAAATATCGTGGCCATTTGGATAACATCTCGAACAATATGTTCATTGGGTAAGTGACATAAATTGAAATAAATACCAACTTGTTATCATTTTTATTGTTTTGTGCAGAGCCACTAATTCCGAGAACAATGAGATGAACAAGATCAAGAACCAGTTGACCAATGACTGGGGCGCAGTGCCCGACGTCGCCCGCCATTACAAGGCAAATGGCGTCAATTGGGTCGCCGTTGGCGATGAGAACTACGGCGAGGGCAGCTCTCGCGAACATGCCGCGCTCGAGCCGCGTCATCTTGGTGGACGCGCGATTATCGTCAAGTCGTTTGCGCGCATCCACGAGACCAACCTGAAGAAGCAAGGGCTCTTGCCGCTGACATTCGCCAACGCTGCCGATTATGATAAGATTCAACCAACTGACAAGATCAGTTTGATTGGTCTGAGCGGTCTCGCGCCCGGCAAGCCTGTCGATTGTGAGATTAAACACGCCGATGGTAAAGTCGACAAGATCAAGCTGAACCACACGATGAACGACCTGCAGATCACTTGGTTCCGTGCCGGCAGCGCCCTCAATCGCATGAAGGAGTTGGCGAAGTAAGCGGTGACCCACAAACGTTCATCAGTAATCAAAATCGCTTGTAAATTACGAATTACTTAAAAACCGATTTACCTAGATAGGATTTCTACTGAATGTTTTATTTTTAAGTAATTGAGCAAAATAGTATTTGTAGTCACACACACACGAATCATGTTGAATCGTCACCGATGATTGAGAACATGACTTTCCGGCATGCATTTTTATACACTACTTTAAAACGAGCGCAGGAAAGTACACATTTTAATGAAATTATACATTGTACATAATATTAAAATAAAGTAATTGCTCCTATATTACCAACAACATCTTGTGCTGGTTATTTTGGTTATGTTCAGTGGAGATTTGATTATCCGGATGAATTGTTATCAATTGACATGAGGATAATCAAGTTTATTACATATTATATGAGTTTTTGTTAAAATCAACAGAAAGAAACAACAATTTATTACAGATCGCAGAAAACGCATGCTTAAAAGCAAAAAAACGTTCAATCAAATAGTTATAATTGAATCTATATATATATAAAAATGAATTGCTGTTCGTTAGTCTCGCTAACACTATACTTCAATAGACTATACTTTCAGCCATTTTAAACTTCCCGCCATTCTACTTCATTGTTACTTCTTCTGTGACTACAGACGCGTACGGAAGCAACTTCATTATTTTAGATATTCGCGACCGAAGCTGCGGGTTAAAGCTAGTATCTATCTATATATATAAAAATGAATTGTTGTTCGTTAGTCTCGCTAAAACTCTAGAACGGCTGAACGGATTTATCTTATCTTGGTCTTGAATTATTCGTGGAGGTCTAGGGAAGGTTTAAAAGGTGAGAAAAATTCGAATAATTGCCGGGAAAATCCTCAAAACAGCTCTTTTCTATTGAATAAAATTTGACATTTGACATTAAAGCTAGTATCTTATAAATCACTATTTATGCAACGCGTACACAATTTAATCAAATAAAATATGTTTTAATTGCGACGACGGTATATAAGTAACGAGCACGAAAACAATTGCAATCGCGCCAACACGCGTGTTGTGTGTTTATCGCCGGCGGAAAAATCGTCGACGTTCACATAAAAAAAATATCAAGCAATATTTAACAATTATTAACCACGGTATTAACTACTTTTTTGTTAATTGTGCTCAAATTGCGCACAAATCTAAATTTGGAAATGTTTTTTTCTTGGCTCCGAAAAAAAATTAAAAATTCACGATATTAGTTTTAAGGTCGTCGCATGTATTATTTATTAGCATCGGTATCTGATATTTTAATTTTTTTCGAGTAGCAAACAATGCGCACGCTCACATATCATATATCCTAGTTAAATTTTTTTCGACGTTCAATATTTGCCAAGATGACTGAATCGACGAGTTTCTAATCTTAATTTCGCAATAGCGAGTGTTTCGCAAATTCGTAAAAATCAACAATATGTAAATCTTGATGTTTGGTGCATCAAACATTTGCTTAAATTAATTACAGTTAGCGCGGATGGAAATTTCCATCCATTTGTGTTTGCAACAATATTATTTATTGATGAACAAATACGCGCTGGTTTCTTTTGTATTCTTTGCTTTGCATGTGCTCCGAAACCGGATTTGATCTATTTTTAAAGTCTCTAATTTTCAAATGTATCATCCGCTAAGCTGTAATGAACTGACACGTTGTTATTTAGTGTTAATTTATACTAGGGAGGGACCCGGGAGTGCGCAAACGTGTTTTCGGAAGATTGTAGCTCTTGGATGACCTCAAGGTCGTCAAATAATACAAAATCAAACAGGTCATGAAATTACCCGAAAAAATATCAAAAAAACCTCGAAAAACAAGTTTTTCTATGAAATAATTCCATAATTATGTCATAATGATATAGATATCATATAAATTTATTGGATTGAAATCAATAAACAAGTTTTTATCAGTTTGGTAAGCTTATGCAACCAGTTTTGATGTGTTCTGCGAATGAATCAAGTGTTTTTGTCGCCAGCGCCATCCGCAGAGTTTGTTTTGATTCCTGCGATGTTAAAAATCGATTAATATCGTTTTACGTCGCCGCAAACAATAATAACAATAATAAGTCTCGTTTATAAAAGGATTAGCTGTTTGTTTTGCATGCGCCGAGCGCGCCGCCATGCGATTAATCCCTTTGTAAAGCAATATCAACACTCAAACACATAAAAATCTAATTAAACGTTATTCACATATCCAACCGGAATTTCTTTTTTTTATGATTTCTACATTACATTAACACTTTTTCATCGGATTTGTTTTCATTTGCAAACATACTAATTACTTCGTACTCCACTGACTTACTTAGCACACCAAAATTCGCGTTTTTAATTCTTGTAAAAGTTCGAAATTCGTTTCGCTTTTTGCGCACACTGCATATTATTTAATTTTATTTATTGATGCTAATTTTGCGCTGCGGTACATAAATTACGCGCGGCGCGCAAACAATTTTTTCTTATTTGATCACGTCTTCAGCGGCTGATTACGTTGCGGGCCGATTTTTTCCTACGAATTTCGGCGGTGTACCTTTCTCTTTTGCTGTGTGTGTCGTGGTTCGTGACAAGTAACATGAAACGCGTCAATTTTTGCGAATTCCGCGTAACGCAAGTGTTGCACATTTGTTTGCATAAGTGTAGAGTAAATGATGTGTAATGTGTGTTGCCTACCACTAAAATTGCATAATTTAATACGCAAACTTGATAGCTGATAACGATTTGTTTGCGTGGGAAAACGCAGTAATAATCTCCGGAATGCAAAACTTACAAACTTGACAATGAAGTTTTTCATCCAAAACATTATTTCCTGATTATTGCGTAATTAATATTTCTGTTGATAGCAATAATTCCGTATTGTGACTTCCGCATGTTTAAACAATAAAAACGTGTTAATTAAACAATCGTCGAGCGACTGTTAAGTGCTAAATTAGATTATGCCTAATCGGGTGCTAAAAACCAACTAAATATTGACATTTGACAGGCGTAGAACACGTGTAAATCTCCACAACATCTTTAAAAATAGAAAAAATTATTTTAAGCTTTATTTGCGTTGTTTAAAATAGCAAAAATGCGAAGAGATGTAATTTGACGATCAAGGACGATGTCTGTTGACATAATCTAACGTCTAAAACATAATTTGCATAATTAGGACAGGACAAGACAATGCACAATGCTTTTCAGAACTAAAAATTAATTTCCACGTGTTTTCAGCGCACGAAATTATACCCGTTGGTCAAGATAATTTGTGTGATTGTCTGGAAATAGTCGAGAGGTTAATAATTCAATTCAATTCAAACACAGCAGGAAAAATCAACAGTACAAAACATTAATATTAAATTTTTTAATTTTTTGTATTTTTGGAAAAAATGCAAATTCTACCGCACGAATAATCATAATTTATGGCACCTTGCGCGCATAAAATTAACCGCCTGCCGCCCTCACACCGCATGGAAAATCGCGCCTCCCGCACGTACTTACCAATGTATCAACAGGTAAATAACGACATGCGCGCATTGTTTAACGCCGAATTATTAATGTGCAATTTGTCGATGGCGAGGTGGCAGTCGCTTCGTATCGCGCGCGCACGAATTTTCCTGCTTTACGCGACCGCCTAAATCCTCGCAAACAAGTGAAAATAAAACTGCGTTTAACTAATTATTAATTACCGGCGGTGGGAAATCTCATCAGTGAAGAATAATAGCCACGATTCGAACAGGTTGGCGTTGCATTCGTGCGCGTTTCGGTGTCGTGTGCGCTCCGACAAACTTTTCCACACACATACACACACACGTGGCGCAATAATTTATCGCAAAACTGTTCGGGCATCGTAATAGCACTAGTCCACATTCACAATTGGAGAAAAAAGCACGAAGTCGTTCACTAGTTTTGCGTGCCTCGTACAATAAGCACAAAACAACACAAAGTGCAACAGTTAATAACTTAATAAGAAATATTCGATTTTTGTGAGGAAAATCATTGGATTAAAATATGAGTGATGATAATATAGCACCAGATGGCGCTGCGGGTGGAGGCGGAGCTCCTCCGGCGCGTCAAAGACGTCAATCGTGGGTGCAGCGGTTCGCTGAAGTGCAAGAACGGCCACGACGCATGTCCATACGCAGCTTTTACTGGGTAAAATAATAAAATAGAAAATCATCACTTTGTCGAGTGATATGTTATGTTATGTTATTTTATGTCCTATGAATACTTCGTAGTCAAATTGTGATATACCTAGTAGATATTTAAGCACATTCCGCGCGTGCCACGTCGCAAAATTTTTGCCCATCATTAAATTTTAATGTGTTTTGACATTGTGTTTCAGTCGAGTTTGTTTTCGGTAACAAAACGAGTCGTAGGTAATCATTAAAAAGCGAACAAAATGGTTGATATCCTTCGGTAGATTGGTAGTGAGTTTCGAAAAAAAATGGAAAATTGAATGAAATTCCTTGTTACACCGGTGATTATCGGGCGATTATATTACATGCGAGTTAGCGGGTTTCGTAATCGACCGTTTTTACCAGCAGAGCGCGAGTTACGCAGCATCCATGTTTGCATCTCTGTGTGGAGATGTGTGTAATGTGTGTTTGTTTAATGAGCGGTAGGTATGTGCACGGCCGGAGCGAAAATAAAATCAAATTGACATTGAATTTAATAAAAGTACCAGTCGACGATTAGTTTATGCTCATTTTATTGAATGATCATATTAAAACTGCGACCTTTAACGCACTCAAAGTAATATTTATGTTTATTTAAGGGGTTATGTTCGTTTTTTGAATTTTTTTGCAAAAATGATAAAATTTTGCGATTTTTTTTTATTTTTAGTAAATTTATTGCAAAAAATTCAAAAATTTGATAAAATAAATTTTAAAACTTTTAAAAAATGTCAAAAAATGCTAATATGAAGAATTTGTGTATTTTGCCTCCGCCATCTTGATAATAATAACATTATTTACAAATAGAAGTATTTTACACAATATTTTGGGCGTTTTGGCTTGATAAATAGTAGGATGTGACAAAAATCGTAATTTTGATGTTTATTTAAGGAGTAACATTCATTTTTATAATATTTTTGAAAAACAACTAAATATTGCAAAATCCGATAAAATTTTAACAAAAAACATTTATTTTTATCAAATTTATTGCAAAAACAAACTTGATAAACCAAATTTTAAATTTCATAATCAAATATCACCAAAATCTTCGAAAAATACAAATTTTAAGCATTTGCGAGTTTTCCCCGTCCGCCATCTTGAAAATTACACTTTAGGAAGACATTTTACGACCATATTCACCTCCCAAAATAATCTACCCATTTTAATTCACTAGGAAGTGACAAAAATCGAAAATTACGTAACTTGTATTGAATGTGATGCTTGTAATAAGTACCTTCGCACGAATTGCGAAAAAAAAAAACACGCCATAAATTTATGCCATCGGAGGTTGTTGCCATCGGTCCGCCCGGTCGACCTTGGCCCCGTCGTGCCGCTTCAACCAGGATAAACGAATCCGAATCAAGATTTCATTTCGGATTTTTGCCGATCAAATTTCACATCAATCTAACGGTACCCAATCAACACACAACGCGCCAATATTACCAAGTAGTACCAAAACTAGTTTAGCATTGTTTCTGTTCAAATTCTGGGTCATCAATTAATTGTAACCATATTTATCATTTCCAGATCGACGAGGAGGGTTATCGTAATCCCGAGATGACCGTGTCCCTCGAAAACTCCGGCGGTGACCGCAATGGCACCGCCAATGGCACCGATGATGTCTACACCGTATCAGTAACCGGTGGTTTTGATAACGAAGGTTTCTCCAAGTCCGGCGAGAACCTTTCGGACCCAGTGAAGAAACCACGTGAGATCAGCGATGAGGAGGCTTCGCAACAGGGCAAATTCAAACTCTCCCGGAAAGAAAAATGGCGCATTTTGAAAAACATCGGCGCTGTGTCCTTCGCCTTCATGATCCAATTCACTGCCTTCCAAGGGACAGCGAATCTCCAGTCCAGTATTAACGCCAAAGATGGTTTGGGTACCGTATCCCTCAGTGCTATCTACGCCGCATTGGTTGTGAGCTGTATCTTTGTCCCAACATTCGTCATCAAACGCCTGACGGTCAAATGGACTCTATGTTTCTCTATGTTGTGCTATGCCCCTTACATTGGATCTCAATTTTACCCTAAATTCTACACTTTGGTACCAGCTGGTGTGTTGTTGGGTATTGGGGCTGCACCCATGTGGGCATCCAAAGCCACTTATCTCACACAGGTTGCTGGGGTTTATGCCAAACTAACAGATCAGTTAGTTGATGGTATCATTGTCAGATTCTTTGGGTTCTTCTTCCTTGCTTGGCAAACAGCTGAACTTTGGGGAAATTTGATCTCTTCACTTGGTAAGTTAAAAGGAATTAAGTAAAAAGTAAAAATTTTAATTTTTTTTTGTTTATGATTAGTTTTAAGCAATCCACATGGCGGTGGTGGGGGTAACGGTTCCTCCCCAAGTGACACCACCTCCTTTGACACCTGCGGTGCGAATTTCTGTGTTATGAACACCAACAGCAATGATAACCTCTCCCGGCCTGATGATAAGGAAATCTTCGAGATCTCTACGATTTATCTCGCGTGTATTTTTGCTGCGGTTGTCATCGTTGCGGTGTTTGTCGATCCACTCTCAAGGTAGGCATGTTACAAATTGTGAAAACTGTACAAATTGACCATTTCCGGTTATGAGATGATTTACGTGTTACATAACCTATAATTACGCATCGCATGCAAATTTCCGAAGAATAATTACAAATTATAACCTAATTATTTAGATATGGTGAAAAACAACGCCGTAATAGCACAGCTGAAATATCCGGTATCCAATTGTTGTCCGCCACGGCGTACCAATTGAAGAAACCCTATCAACAACTGCTGATCCCGATCACGATATGGATCGGTATGGAGCAGGCGTTTATTGGTGCTGATTTCACTCAGGCATACGTATCCTGCGCCCTGGGTATACCCTCAGTGGGCTATGTGATGATCTGTTTCGGAGTGGTGAATGCCATCTGTTCACTACTCTTTGGATCTGTGATGAAGTATATAGGTCGTCAACCTATTATGGCCCTTGGGGCTGTGGTGCATTGTGCTTTGGTCGGGTGGTTCCTGGTGTGGAAGCCACACCCTTCGAATCCATCGGTGTTTTTCATCGCTTCCGGTCTCTGGGGAGTCGCTGACGCTGTGTGGCAGACGCAAGTTAACGGTAAGCGAATTCAAATGCAAGATTTATGCAAATTATTGTTGGTAATGAGCACGTGTACGTGTAAATTTAACCGTGAACAACAATCGCGTCACGTCCGACATCCGAGTGGAGATGAGATGAAAATTGCACAATCAAATGATTAAGTGATTTGGTTGAGTGATTTTGATGCTAGATGAATGAAAATCTATAAAAATTTGAAATGTGTTTGGTTTGTGATTTTATAAAATAGTTGAATTAAATTGATTTCTCGTTGGTATGTTGGTTGTTTGCGCGTGTTCGTGCTCAAGATCCAGATTGGGCTGGATTTGAGATTTGCCTGCGGCGTTTTTACCGAGTCTACCGCAGGTTTTAATGTGGATTAACACACAAAAATATATATTAATATAATACCAGCGCGAGCCTCGTGGTATTATCGATGATGCAAATCCGTGTACGTATTTTGCTGTGTTGAATTTCAAATTCATAAACAATTTTTTTCGTTGTTTCGCGTGGCAATTCCCGCCTGTCAATCGCGTGCTAAAAATTATTATTCAAATTAATTCCACAATCGGAGGAATTGGAAAAGAACAAATATAAAAAACGTTCTACGCATTTGTTACTAGAGTATGAGTATGTACCTACTTAAATTCTCATCGAAGCACGCAGATTAAAAACACGTGTTTCTAAAGCAAAATTAATTTTATTTAAATTTTTGCTGTTTTTATTTGATTGATTGCTGATGAGTTTAATTATATTGTTATTAAATTAGTTTGCATTTTAAGCATTATTTCTAATAAATATTTAAACGAATCAAGAGTGCGTTTAACGCAAGAGAATCGGTTTAAACTGGTTACATGTGGTTTTGAAACGATGCAAAGCAAAGAAGTTTTTAGTTTACTTTATAAAATGTATCGGAAAATTTTTAGTTTTAAATTCTATGTAAACTGGTTTACGTATTTTGAGGTTTTTATCAGTAAAAACACAAAAATTAGCATAAATTTAAAGAAAAACAAAAAATAACCAAATATTTAGATTTTACATGGATAGGCAACTGTTTAATCATTTGTTACACTGGTCATAACCTCAATTATTTTAGTAAAAATGCCGGTAAATATTTCCTGAAGTCTAAATATGAATTCCGCGTCGCTCAGTTGTATTCACTTGTGTTATGTTTAAATGATTTTCTAGTAACGCAACGTGCACCCCAACAAATTAGCTGAAAAATCGTGCTTAAGTTATAGAAATTAGCATTGCAATTTGTAGGGATGTTGGGTTGCATAACCACAACAATATATCAAATGTTACCATCGATGTCATGTCTTTAAAAAATATTCTAGCTCATAATTTGCTATAAATTAAAATATTTTTCATTGTTACACAATAATTCACATCTAAATTTAATTTTTGTTTAGGTCTTTATGGAACTCTCTTCCGTCGTAACAAGGAAGCCGCCTTCTCCAACTACCGCCTCTGGGAAAGCACTGGTTTCGTCATAGCGTACGCATACTCCACACATCTATGCGCCCGCATGAAGCTCTACGTGATGCTGGTGGTGCTCCTCGTCGGCGTCTCGTGTTCGTGCTCCAAGATCCAGATTGGGCTGATTTGAGATTTGCCTGCGGCGTTTTTACCGAGTCTACCGCAGGTTTTAATGTGGATTAACACACAAAAATATAATATAATACTAGCGCGAGCCTCGTGGTATTATCGATGATGCAAATCCGTGTACGTATTTGCTGTGTTGAATTTCAAATTCATAAACAATTTTTTTCGTTGTTTCGCGTGGCAATTCCCGCCTGTCAATCGCGTGCTAAAAATTATTATTCAAATTAATTCCACAATCGGAGGAATTGGAAAAGAACAAATATAAAAAACGTTCTACGCATTACTAGAGTACGAGTACTTAAATTCTCATCGAAGCACGCAGATTAAAAACACGTGTTTCTAAAGCAAAATTAATTTTATTTAAATTTTTGCTGTTTTTATTTGATTGATTGCTGATGAGTTTAATTATATTGTTATTAAATTAGTTTGCATTTTAAGCATTATTTCTAATAAATATTTAAACGAATCAAGAGTGCGTTTAACGCAAGAGAATCGGTTTAAACTGGTTACATGTGGTTTTGAAACGATGCAAAGCAAAGAAGTTTTTAGTTTACTTCATAAAATGTATCGGAAAATTTTTAGTTTTAAATTCTATGTTAACTAGTTTACGTATTTTGAAGTTTTTATCAGTAAAAACACAAAATTAGCATAAATTTAAAATAAAAACAAAAAATAACAAAATATTGCGATTTTACGCGGATAGGCAACTGTTTAATCTTTTGTTGCACAAGTTATAAACTCAATTATTTTTGTAAAAATGCCGGTAAATATTTCCTGAAGTCTAAATATGAATTCCGCGTCGCTCAGATGTATTCACTTGTGTTATGTTTAAATGATTTTCTAGTAACGCAACGTGCATCCCAACAAATTAGCTGAAAATCGTGCTTAAGTTATAGAAATTTGCATTGCAATTTGTAGGGATGTTGGGTTGCATAACCACAACAATATTTCAAATGTAACCATCTTTAAAAAAATATTCTAGCTCACAATTTGCTTGAAATTAAAATATTTTTCGTCGTTTCACAAAAACTCACATCTAAATTTATTTTTGTTTAGGTCTTTATGGAACTCTCTTCCGTCGTAACAAGGAAGCCGCCTTCTCCAACTACCGCCTCTGGGAGAGCACTGGTTTCGTCATAGCGTACGCATACTCCACACATCTATGCGCCCGCATGAAGCTCTACGTGATGCTGGTGGTGCTCCTCGTCGGCGTCTTCATGTACGTCATCGTCGAGATTCTCCACATGCGTAAACTGCGAAGGCAGAAGGAGAAGGAGCGCAAGGCCGCCGCGCTCGAGGCGAAGACGATGCCGCCACCGCCCGTCGAGCCGGAGGAGACCGACGATGAAATCGACGAGATTGACGACAAGATTATCGTCACGCACTTCTAATCATCCAGCACAGAAAAAAAAACCAACACACACAAAATAAAAAGGTAAATAATAAATATTCATCAAAATCATCAAATTGATTGATGATGTAAACGATGTTTTTGGCGGAGTTTTGCACACGAAAATATTTTCGCGATATCCTGACAGTTTAATTAATATTTTCGTATCGGTCGACTTCCTTGTTTATCTCAGTGTATAATTATTGCAACGGCGTCGAAAGAGTTTCGGGCGCGCGCGGCGATAGCGGTTAGCCTTGAATCTCCGACGCCGCAGAGAGGTAAATCATCAGAAATTGCTAGGTGTCAGCGGTATGTGCAATAAAATCTAATTCATTAAACCGCATTAGCATTGGAATTAACGGGTAATAAAAGCAAAGAAATGACTATTAATGATGCACACAAATCTGCCACACAAAACTATTCAATGATACTGATGAATATCGCTATTGTTTCTCGATTAATTCATGATTTCGCTTGCGTAACATTTTGTTTACATCCGAGAAGGTCAATTTATTTATTGAAATTCTTCCTGCAGCCACTTAATTGCCAAATATTAATTAACTCAACGTAAACAAAACATACCGAAACCAAAAACGTGTTTTTTTTAGCTTCACGTTGAGAATAAATTAATTTTAATCTTCAAAATAATAAAATGATGCAATAAATTAGTTTGAAACTGCAGTAAAGTTGGCATTGTATAGCACAAATTAAAAGACTACAACACACTCAGTTACCTATTTTATTTTTAATGCAAGTTGCTTATTTTAATTTAGCACACATGCGAAAACAATTGAATAACGGCAATATTCCGCACGGAAATACACATATGTTCGTAGTAATTTTTAAGATCGCATGTCGAATCGACGAGCAAAACTTAATTTAACATTTCGAATTTAGAAATGATTTTGACTGGAAGCAGAAACCACTTTCTCGTTTCAATATTTGATCCATCAAAATTAAATTTTATTTCCATGTTTGTTAACTATCACTAAACGCCAGCTAATTTTTTTTTTTTTGCTATAAATCAAGTCGAAAGCATCTGCAAAACTTACGAAAGATTACCGCTGGAGGGTATTAGCGCAGTAATATTCTCCTGTTATTGTATCTACAAATTAAATTTTATTTTATTTATTATTTTATTTCAATTGAATTTATGTAAACTCAACAATCCGATTTACAACCTCCTGATGGCGAGATAATTCCCACATTGCCGCCATGGATTCAATAAAAATTCCCAAGGTGCTGCGGTGAACAATTTGCTGGCCAAAAGCAATCCAAAGCCGCAGGTTGAGCAATAATAATCATTTCTCATATGCTCGTAGTCAATACATCGCACGGCATGGCAATCAACTCGCGATTGTAACGATCATTTAATTCCGTAAATTTTAGCACTTAGACCCACATCATCATCAAACGGGCGCTATTTTTTCTCCTCGCTTCTTCTTATATGTCTAGCAGGACGGTAAGGATGCCGTGCGCAAACGTTGAGCGTTAATCGTTAATTTAACTATCAATCTTCGAATGACATTGACTTCTTGTCTGCGCCGCGATAATTTTTCCCACATTCAGTCATTATTATGCAGTGTCGTGTCATGTGTGATAAGAGAGTGCAGTTTTATGCAATCGTTATACTCGCACTCGTAAAATCTGGTTATTTCTTGTTAGTTATTATGTACGCGCTGGCGCGTTGATAAATGGCCATAGATTTCAGATCACCTGTATTTATTCAAAATATGCAAAATCTGAAAGTGCTTATTTTCATTCTAACGCCATCGCATCAAACAGCATATTCCTAGGATACTATATACTCATCCCTACTATAATATTATATAAAATGCAAAAGTCCTAATGTTTATTACACTTTCACGCAAAAAAACTACTTCTACACCGATTCTCCACAAGCGAAAATTTGTATTTGACATATTCTTAGTGGTCTCGAATGGTTATATAGGCTACTTTTATTTAATAAAAAAATTATATTTTAAATAAATAAAAGAAATAGTTTAGCTAATAATACCTCTGTATCTGGCTAATTGACTACTTTTAACGCCATTCAGTATCTGTTATACGAAGTTTCAAACCTAAGTACTATAGTACTATCACACTGTGTATTATCACACTGTATTACCGATAGCTACGTCAACATCAAACTTGGGCAATTGACTACAATTACGGGAGACTGTACAATTATGCAAATTTCCATAGACTATACAGCCATTTTAAAACTTCCTAAGCTATTCTACTTCATTGTGCTACTTCTTCTGTGACTGCTGGTGACGTGTACGGAAGCAACTTCATTATTTTAGATATTCGCGAGCGAAGGCGGGTTAAAGCCAGTGTTATATATTTTCCAATTTGGTGCAAATAAGTAAGTGCAGATTTCGCGCTACTGCCACGCTAAATAGTAAGTTATAAAGTTGATCCTGGGAAAAGCGCTGTTTTTGCCTTAATGTGTATATTCCTACATGTAATACCGTCGTAATCTTCACAGGGGTATTTTTAATACATTTTTTTGCATGCGCCGCGTTACGATATTCGGCTGTACAAATTTGCAAACTATTTTTGCCAAATTTTGTGGTTACATATGGCTTTTGCAGTCATGCAGTTTGCGTTATTCCTAGGCCCAAAATATCTTCAAAACCAAAAATTTATCAAATTTGCTGAGTGTTTTGCGTTAAAAACACACAACATGCTATAATTTTGGATTTTTTGGCATTAAAATGTATTAAATTCAATTATTTCTTTGTTGCAGAAGCTTCAATTTACAAATTTCCGTAAAAAAACTGAAATCTAATAATTTTTCTTTCAAGTGATTAGTATGTATTTAAATAAATAAACGAAATCTCTTTACACACTAGTGACTTAAAATACTTTGTAAAACCAGTGTTTTGCGATGTTTCTGTATAAATGGGTGCTCTCGTACAAAATACAATACTGTCATTACCGGCACAATACGAATAGCTTTGAGATGCACTAAAACCGTTTGCTAGTGAAATGCGATTAATTTTATTGTTTGTTTTTTTTTGCCACGTGTATGATAGGTATTTAAAGTGTTTGAGATCAAAATAGCGCGTTAGCTTTTTACTAATTTCTGTACTTCACTTTTGCTACCCTACGCGAAATAATTTAGGTACTACTTGGCTGCGTATTTCTGTATAATGGGACGCATGATATTGTAATGTTGTTGTTGCACAATTTTGTGTGTAAGTGTACGTTGTTATTTTGTTAATATGAATGGATATATAATTTTAATAACTTTTGCTTAATTTGAAGAGTTTTTAAGCAGTTTTTGATTAAATAGTGTCTAATTAAATTAAAAACAATTTATTCTGACAAAATATCACTAAATACTAACCAAAAACACAAAAAATCACATCTTTTTCTTCGAATTTAAACCGATGCATACAAAAGTGCTTTTAAAATTATCTCTGTCGTTATCACTCCGCAAAGGAAGTAGTCTCCCCAATCGTGTAAATATATTTGCAGACAATAAAAACTCTATATCACTTTAGCAAACGATGATTCATAACTTGATGTTTACTGCCAATTACCACAAAAAAGTCCGACAACCAGTCGGTCCCTACTCGGAATTGGAGGAGGTCGTAAATTGTACTTCACATCAAAATACGAGTTTGTAAAATGTGTGATCAGTCAACAGTTGAAACACAAGTTTCTCTCGTAAACATGCGAGTAAACCCGGCAGAAAATCAATCTCTGAGTGAAAAACTCGAGAAATGCCAGGAATGGCTGGAAAATTGTACAATTAGCGAAGCGCAATCGATTTGTAGTGAGTGTCCGACCGAAAGTGACTCGAACTTTGATTGTTCATCAACAGATTACAGTGAATGCTCATCACAGTCACAGATTGTTTCCAGGACAGACAGAATAACAACTATTGATAATAATAAATGTGTAAGTTGAAAAATTTGAAACAAAAAATTAAATTAAATAAATTTAAATGTTTTTATGCTTTGTAGATTAATAATAAACAGTTAGAATCCATAATTGGACAAAATCAGAATGTTTATGAGAATATTATCGTCAATAAGTCGAAAAGAGTTCATTTGGGTAATGTTACAGTGATTAACGGACCGATTTACATAAAAGAATCACAAAAAACAAAGAAAAACGATGATATTGTTAGTGATATAAAGCCTGAACATCTTAAATTAGCTGAAGGTACTGTTGATTAATTATTTGCTTTATTTAAATTGTTTAAATTATTTTTGTGGTTTTATTTATAGCTCATATTCGTTGGATTGATAGACGTGCGTGGTTAGCGCAACCGCAAGTTGAAGAATACGAAAAACTACAAAATCCAGCTAAATATGTTATTATTTGTACGTAAATCAACGAAAAAAATAGCCATTCCTTAACCTAAATAATTTTTAGGCCACTCTGCAACAGAGGACGCTGGTACGCATTGGGATAATATTATATTAGTGCGTCACATCCAACAATTCCATATAGAATGCCGTAAATGGTCTGATATAGCCTATAATTTTATGATTGGATGTGATGGTTATACTTATAAAGGAAGAGGATGGGGAATACGTGGTGCACATTCATTCAGGTAATTTTTAAAAGTCAAAAAATTAATTTTTACATAATTTTGTTAGGTAGGCAACCAAAACTACTTCAAAATATGCCTGTTGAAAAAAATTAATGTATTTCTCATTTTATCTTTTAGATATAATGCAATCTCAGTAGGTATTTGTTTTGTCGGCACGTTCTGTACAAAACTACCCCCGCAAATCGCGCTGGAACAGGCGAAAGCACTGATCAGATACGGCGTTGAGCAAGGCGAAATCGACAAGGATTACGCCTTAATTGGAAATTGTCAGGTCTCATCGTCGAAGAGTCCCGGCGAGTGCCTGTTCGAGGAAATCCAGACTTGGGATCATTACGACCCGAGTATTACTCTAGAAAATCCTTCATCTTTAATCGAGGCTGCGTAAAATGAAAAAAAAAACAAGAAAAAGACTAAAATTATTTTTATTTTATAGTGATGTTTAACTATTTTGAAACTATGTCTAGGGACACAACATCAATAAAAACTAATTTTGCAACAATTAGTCGCGCATAATTAAAAAACGTGCTCGAATTGGCGGCCACAATGTACGCGACACATTCTAATTTCGACGAGGAGGAACACAAAGCGCGCTGGTTTTATTTTCGCGCATTCATAAAGATTTAACGCGGCGGAATATCGGCCGACGGGAAGTACCGAAATAACGGATAATAAACGCTCACGCAAAGCAATAGATTAGTTAAAAATACTTAAAACTATACCAGGAGACTAATAAACGGCAATAACAATAAATATTTACTTAAATATCTTGATATTTACCGTTTTTTCTGATATTTTTCGATAAAATTCAATAAAAACTAAAATGTGCATTTTTAGTTTATAATACGACCACCAGATGTCGCGACGTACACCGTTTGCAACTAAAATATTTATCAACAAATCAAAAACACGTGTTTTTATCTCTCCTCGTGCATTTCAAGCGAATGTAAACAATAGTTTAGAATGTAAAAGCATATAAAAACAATAAACACGATGTGAATAGAAGTTAATCGTGATTTTTCTATTTTTGTGCAGATGTCGCTGGCAGTACTGAATTCACGCTGACTATCAGCAGTTCCTGCTGACATTTCCCCGCGAAGCCGCCGAAGATTCGAAAGGCTCGCGCCGCGCGTGGTCTCGTCTGCGGAGTCGATCGCCGACGCCGCTCAGGGCGAGTTGTTGCACGTCCCCGGCGCCGGCCGCGACGCGTTTTCCGCCCCCTCGAGACGCCGAAATCGCGTGCGCGCTCACACACCGCGCGCGCGGCGCCCGAAATACCTTCCCGCCCAACTTAAATAATAATAGTTTATTTATAGCCGCCGGCGCACGCGGCCGCCACCGCCGCCACACACACTGATCGTGTCTCTTTACAAAGCGTATCGCGACGCTCAACTTTTCGCAACTTTTTTTCAATTGCAAACCACAAAAAAGTTCAACAAGTGAAGAAGTTAACTTTTACATCAGAAAAACAAAAATAAACAAAATAAAAAGTTTGTGTTTGATCTTTGATTAATCAGTGTTTGGAGTAATCAAGTGTCATCAACAGTGATGATGATTAATTCTCACTTGGATTTAATTGCATTCGGGATTTCTCCGTGGAAATTTCAAGAGTTTTCACCTTAATATCAGGTAATTTTATTGTTTAAGTCAAAGAAATTTCCCTGCTGGCAGTGGTATTAATTGCGACTGGTTCCGTTTCATTAAAAAAATGAAAATAAAAAATCACTCGGCATTTGCAAAACACATGTGTGGATATTTTTAAAATAGATCCAACGGTCTACTACACTAGAAAACCAGAGATGCACTCATTTAACAGTAAATGCGTCTAAAAGAACAGCAAGAAACAAATTTGGCTTTTAATTTAATATTTAATATAGAAATATAATTACTTCATACGAAAACGCATTAAATATTAACTAATAAGCGTGCTACGGTTATGAAAACGATGAATGCGTGTATTGTACACGTGCAGGAGGAAATGCAAATGATTTTGGGTTGGGTTCCTTCGGTAATACCACGCAACATTGCGTTTAATGATGATTTTATCATCAAACAAGTTGAGGTGTGACTCAAAAAATATTTATTTATCAAAAAAATACATTTAAAAAGCATAATTTTGAAAGTTTTTCATAAAAAAATATAAAATTTTGATATTGACATTGAATTTTCTATGGAAGACGTGCACTTAGAAATTCCTCGCGGTGCGCACAAAGCACGAATGACAGTCGTAAAACGCACAAAACGAAAACCTAAAACGCCGCCCGACAACTTTTATATACTTAATAGGATCAGATATGAGCGCTGTGCAAGTTATTCGCCTTGAAAAGTCTTAATATGTTGATTAATTTCTGTGGAACCACAAAAAACAACTTAGCATTTCATCCATCTCGTAATACATCAAGCTTTTCAAGAAGCGCCATCTACATGTGAATTATATAACTATAATTAACCATTAAATGCTTATATAAACTTTTATTTGCTATTTTACACCCTAAAAATTATTTTTTCGTCATAAAACTTTACAAAATTATTTTCTAGACTTATCTGAAGATAACCTGAAAATTTCATCCAAATCCATCAAGCAGTTTTGATGTAAATCGGCAACAAACACACAAACATTGATTTAACCTAAATAAAATCAAATAATTTAATTTTTATTGAGCACAACTGATTATTATGCTTACATAAACAAAATAAAACTATTACTAATTACTTTTTGCTTTGTGTGCATCAACAAAACACTAAATAAACAAATAATTATTGCAATATGCATATTTTCTCACTCCGCATAAATGGCAATAGGTTTAGGTTAAGTAAGAAGTCAACTGTGTTAAGAATAACTAGCTGTATACACTTTATTTTCTTCATCTTCACTTGGTGGTTATCCTTGAGAGCGTTTTTAATTCCCGCACGATGCAATCGCACACGCACCGTATGAGTCTGGACTTTGCTCTCGGCGAAATGACCGCGCATTCTTCGATTATTACGATGATTACGTATGCAGCTGATGTCGACGCCAGAGATGCCTGCCAATATTTTATGCGGCGTTGAATGCACGTTGCGGTGTTTGAATTGACGCCAGCATGAATTCTTCATTGATCTGCATTGATTGCGAATTTCGATTTGTGCCATTCCGACCACACGTCTACTCTAATTGATTGAATTCCCAATCACGATCGTGATGTGTTTTGTGTGTGGTTTTGAATAGGTTCATGTGATACTGGTTGCATACACTACACTATAACCAAAATTTAAGGTTATGAATTCTTAGCTTTTAAACTAAGTTAAAATCAATCAATGTCTGCACTTCCGGTCGTGGTGATTCGTTAACTTGATAAAATATATCCACCCTTATTCAGGGGGTTGGTGTTTGTGTAGCCTCTGTAATTAACTATAAACGAAACGAACGTGAATACTGTCCACACAAGTTGCACTGTGGTGCTTCGACCTTTTCAAACGTCGATTTATATCCATCCCTTGCCCATCCCCAAACAACCCCTCGTTGAATTGAACATTTAATTCTAAACCTTTGTAAACTACCCGGAAAACATTTACATTAATATTTACGGTATTTACGTATGAAAATTTAAAATTTCATCTTTTCGTAATGGCGCAAAACAAGTAACAGAGTTTAACAACTGTAATTAAAGTTAATTAAAAGTAGTGGTAATAGCAGTTTGCCGGCTTTCTATAAAAGGCATCACACGCACGAGAAATGAAAAGCAGAAAATCACCTCCTCTTCGGTCGCATCTTCTCGTTTTCTCTTCTTTGGTTTCTGAGGAAAACACAATGCGCGCTCGGTGCAACGGCGCCGAGTTCATGGTCGCCGCATTCGACCGCTCGAGCTTGACCAGAAGACCAGCGGACCACCTTTGTGTTTGCGCTGCCATGACTATGACTGACTGCGCTCATGCATCATAAGTGCTTACATTCGGTGCATTCATGAGAATACTAGTTCCGCTTTGTGGTTATGTTAGTGTGTGTGTCAATATGGCTGCGGATGTTATTTGGGTTGCCTAGTTACAACACTGTGCCAATATCTTTTTAACGCGTGTGTTTATTTAGACTGCGCGTTTTTTTCGATTACTCCATTTAATACTCTTGTCGAATTTAATGCGTGCTTACACAGACGAAAAAAAAGAAAAAAAAAAAAAACCAACAAAGTAAAGATTCGCTGAGTCAGACTAATTAGATCACAAAAAAATAAAATACTGCAGACGCACGAATTTGAATTTAAATGGATATTTGTATTTGTATTTGGAAATAAATAAATTATTAGTCTAGATTGTACATTGCACGTTGCACCGTAAATTGTAAAACATCAAAAGCGGAAAACAAAGGCAATGTGTCTATGCATCTATGGCGGCGTGAATGTGAAACAAAGAAAATGCGAAATGTTCATTTGTTCGCGAAACAACACCGCAGCTGCGCAGCTGCCGCTCGTGGGAATTCAGAAAATTGCAACCGGCAATCCGAGCACAATCCCTTATAAGTCATGTCGAAAGACAATCGGTTTCATCGTGTGACGAAAGTTAGCCTAACTTAAATCTAAGCGCGCAATTATTTTCGATGTCAATGCGAACATGTGTTTTCTTGACATGTTGACGTTCTCAGCAGTGGAAATAATGATCGGAGGAGGAAAAAATAAAAAATATATAAGAAAGAAAAGCCTTGGACATGAAAATTTATGATTTTTTATTCTATACTAGCTTTAACCCTTGGCTTCGCTCGCGAATATCTAAAATAATGAAGTTGCTTCCGTACGCGTCTGTAGTCACAGAAGAAGTAACAATGAAGTAGAATGGCGGGAAGTTTAAAATGGCTGAAAGTATAGTCTATGGAAGTATAGTGTACAGTCTCCATAGTGTAGTCAATTGGATTTGATGTTGACGTAGCTGTCGGTAATACAGTGTGATAATACAGTGTGATGGTACTATAGTACTTAGATTTGAGCTTCATTGTTGGAATGCTAGATGGCGTTAAAGTAGTCAAATAGCCAGATGCAGAGGTATTATTGGCTAAACAATTTCTTTATTTTATTTAAAAAATAATTTGTTTTATTAAATAAAAAGTAGCCTATAACCATTCGGGGACCCCTAAGAATATGTGTACAAATTTTCATGATGATCGGTTAAGTAGTTTTTGCGTGAAAGTGTAACAAACATCAGGACATTCGCATTTATAATATTAGTAGTAGGGATATGTCAAAATCACACAGATTTTCAATTTTTTACTTAAAAATATTTTTAAATTGAAATTTGTTTTGTTTAACTGCATTTACCCATCCAAATCGCACACTAAATCCAAAAACTAATTTTATTGCATTCGCACTCTGTTTGACAAAATAAATCAAAGTCGTAAATCACTCGCGCACTCACGCTGCAATCGCCTCGTTAAAACGAGTTCATTTTACGAATCCATAAAATATTTATTTTATTATTATATACTCTTATTATGCAAAATATACTATCCCGAAGCGCGTTAATAATGAAAATGTTGCAAAGAAAATTGAAATAGATGCGAATGTTGACGATAAAAAAATCAATTTCCGCTTTGAGCGGATTTAATATGCTTTTTTAGCGTGTTTTATTGTTTGTTGTGGTATTTCGCGGACTGCTTCAGCGATACATTCAATTATCCTGAATCCTGAGCATTTTTTTCCGTGTGTAAAGTCGGATGTCAGCTTGATACTGATTGCGAAATATGTTTGCGACGAGCTGAAAATAACCGCGGTGCAATTTTCGAACGAAATTTTTGTTTTGGTGCAGTTTTATGCCTGGAAATAAAAAAAATGAAGTGTCAATCATTGAAAACGTGATGATTGCGTGAGTATCACTAAGTATTTCCTACATAATTAGTTGCTAAGTAATTATTTACACTAGGAAATGTTAAATTATTAAATTTATTAGTTTTATTAATTTTTATTCTTATTCTGTGCACGAATAACGTAAAATCTTGAAGACAATGCACTGCACGTCGCAGACATGGAAGTAAAACATCATGGATTCATTGACAGTCGGAAACACGTGTTGACGACCGCATCAATTACGGTTGTTGCATGTTGTTGTTGGTTGGTGTTGTCGGTTGAGGCAGAACATGGAACGTGAGTGGCTGATTAAATTTCTCTTTCGTTATTTGTGCTTAACTCTTGTTGCACTTGCTTCAATGCAACTTTGTAAATTGAGAAAATATCTGTCTTTGCTTTTATGGAAATTGCTTGGAATTTGAACGATTTATAGATATAATAGAAATTAGAATCACGAAAGAGAAAAGAAAAGCTTTTGATTGAGATTGAGAAGAAAAGTTTGTTCGAGTTGATATTGAAATTGGTAAATATAAATAATCAATCGTTAAATTGATTGGAATTGATTGAAATTGATGGTTTCATATAAATATGCGATATATTAGTAATAATTTAGATTTGTGGAATTCTTGGCAGGATATCAAGTAAACTGCTTGCAAATAACATCGAAAATGATAAACTTCTAAATTTACATCTGATTTGTTACTTCATTTCATCATAACTCAAAAACTAAAAGTGCTACACTTAATTTTTAAACAATATTAGATTTTATAAACATTAGTAAATCTAAATATATAATATAATGTTGCTATATTGTTTATATAAAAAGTTATAAACAAAAAACTAAAATATTTCATAATTTTTATAATATTCACTTAAAATAGCTGTATGTTTTGATTAATTAACTTATTTTGATTAAATATTATTGTATATTATCCGAAATTTAATACTAAAGGGATATTGGTAAACATGTAACTGTACCTCATTTAGTTTTCGAGTTATTAATTAATAACTCGGTCAAAACATCTACAGTTGCGGTAAACAGAACCTTCACTCAATATGCCAAAGTTATTGTAAAATAATTCCGAAACTAGAAACGCTAGATTAAATATTTTTTCACAGTTATATTCAGAATTAAATCCTTTATTTATTTATGTCAAAATTGGTCATATTTAGTTTTTAATAACAATCTAAACCAAAAATAACAAAATTTATACAAAACCTCAAACATTCAACTTATTTTGTTTATAACTTTTGATATATACATCCGATTTGCACAAATTAAACAATTTTAGATGTAAAATTTAATAATAAACAAATACTGCAATAATTGTACTTACACTTAGATTAGGTTCGGAGATATTCACTAATTACCAAGATAATCACTGCTTTTAACTATGTCACGTTTACCACTCGTTATCACAAGTTATCTTTTGTTGATTCCAGATTGCTCAACCGACAGTAAATCACGCAGCACCGCCAACAAAAGCTCGCACACGTGCAGGAGTATCACAAAGACTCAGCGTGAACCACTGAATCACCTTATTACTTATTGGGATCCCGCGATATTGGACACCGCAAGATGACAAATCGTCGATGCAGCTGAAATAGAAAACGCAGCCACACTCACACTCCACACCAGTCAATGCTCAGTGCTCGCCGCGTTAAATTGTAAATTCATGGAGAATAAAAGCTCGCGCATATTTGAATATTTGAACTGGACTCGTGAAACACTCTTTACTTCCGACCGCGTCGGTAAAGCAGTGCGCGGTTTTTTTTCGCGCGCAAAATAAGTTGTCAAACAAAAGTCTTCAGTGCGAAAGGTGTGCGTAGGAAGAAGCAGTGTGATCTCACGACAGCAAACAAGCTGCCATGTGAAAAGTGCTTCGCCGAAGGTGGTTTTCGCTGTGAAAATTCGAGGATTACGGATTAACGCCGCGCAAGATGCCGTGCAAGAATCAGTATGATCTGGTGCAGAACGACGAGTACGACACACGTATTCCTGTCTATCCAGAGGAGGCTTTCATGCATGGCATTACATTTCAAGCTAAGGTATGTGTCTTTACTATTTATAAAGATTTAAAATCGAAAAAATTAAATTTTTAAATTTAGTAAGGTTAAAAGTATTTTAGTTGAAATTTCAACCGCTAGATGGCGCTTTTGATGTTTGACAGAAACAAAACTACGATTAATTTGAACGATTGTGTTTTCACGTGCGAATGGTTATTATTAGTGCGTAATGGAAATCGTCCGTAAATATTTTCGATGTATTTCGGTCCCACCGCCGTCTCCGCCGCCGCATTTGATCTCTCGGCGCGCGCGGATACATTTTCCGTTTTGTTTACGTTTCACTGGCTGAGCCAAACGTTCGTTCGTTTGTGTAATATAATCGCCTTGACTTCACCGTCTGGCTTCGAGTGTGTTTGATTTATGTCACTCGCCTTGTCAGGGAATTTCCCAATTTCCCAAATCTCGCGCCGCCATTTTGATCTAATTATGTGCGGCGTGTTGAAAATTTGCTTTCAATTAAAACCCGCATTTTTACTGAACAAATTGTTCAACATGATGAAATGTTTTCCGTGTTAAATATTATGATTCATAACATCCGAATTGATTAGCATCTCATTGCAATTAGTCATCGGATTAGTATTACTTTCGTGTAAGTAATTATAGTAAATACCTGGTATGTTATAATGAATAAAACGGATCTATGTACGTTTGTTTTGCACTGCGTGATTATTTTGTTATATTGCAGTTTAGTGTGGAATGCGCACGCTCGTTCATTCATAAATTTGTTTACACGTGTTTTACACGGTGATGTTTGTTACACTTTCACGCAAAAACTACTTAACCGATCATCATGAAAATTTGTACACATATTCTTAGTGGTCCCCGAATGGTTATAGGCTACTTTTTATTTAATAAAAAATTATTTTTAAAATAAAATAAAGAAATAGTTTAGCCAATAATACCTCTGCATCTGGCTATTTGACTACTTTAACGCCATCTAGCATTCCAGCAATGAAGCTCAAACCTAAGTACTATAGTACCATCACACTGTATTATCACACTGTATTACCGACAGCTACGTCAACATCAAATCCAATTGACTACACTATGGAGACTGTACACTATACTTCCATTGACAATACTTTCAGCCATTTTAAACTTCCCGCCATTCTACTTCATTGTTACTTCTTCTGTGATTACAGACGCGTACGGAAGCAACTTTATTATTTTAGATATTCGCGAGTGAAGCCGCTAGTAAATAATATTTACACAGCGATTAAGTTTTGTTTAATTTTTAATATAAATTTATCTAAGTGAGGTTATGTTGCAATTCTATGACATTTCCTAGTTGGTCTGTTAGTATTCTAATCGTGATAGAACAACGCAGTGTAATTGTAAAGCTTTAAAGCTTTCGCTAGTCTAACAAAGCTGATCTGATGTCTTACTGTAGTTATATCATAACCCTCGCTTAGGACGGTCTATTGCGTGCGGCTGGTTGCCTACAAAGGAGTTTATAATTAAGTTTCTTGCCGCTCGGCACTGGTTTATGAATGCACGTCGCGTAGACTAGTACACGCGTCTGCCACGAGATGCTTGAAAGGCACGTAAATATAAAATGGCTCACTAGCTCATCTACTCTACTCTGTGTTGGTTGGGTTTTCGACAGAGGAGAGAAAAGTTTTCGTAATTTTCCAACACTTTTACACTTTTCACCGGGCTTGTAACGCCTGTAACTTTCGCCATTACTGTTCGTCCAACGTCAAAGCCATCAAACCCAAGCGAGGATGCCGAGGATTTAATTCCGAATTGGGGGATGACGATGACGATGCAGAGTGTGTATTGATGAGATGGGCGCATTTTATAATTGGATTACGCGTAGAACTCCGCAGAACTGATCAGCGCGCGCCCGGTGTTTGCCAAAATTTAAATTGGAAACTAAAGCTTAGAATTAAAAAAATCCAGCGTGTTATTAAAATACTTGGAATAAATTTTTACTTCAATCGATATTCATATTTTTTCATTTACAGATGAAATTTCTTTGGTTTCAAAGCAAATTATACACGAAAACAAATCGGATTTGGTTTTTAATGAGTTCAAAAGTATTTTAATGAATTTTTCTATAAATAAAACATGAAAAGTAGAATATTAGTAATAATAATGAAGTTTCGCGGGGAATAACCTTGAAATTTTCAATTATTTTACATTTAACCACTTTCATGCGCTGCTATTGTACTGTCTGCATGATTTTGCACCTTGTGTGCACTTCCAGGAAGATTCCTCCATTAACTTTTATGTTCTTCGACATAATGCATTCCCCGCGAGGTGCAATTTCGTTTACGAGCTTAAGCAACGCCCCGTTTGACTGGAATTGAAAATTGGAGGTGCTACAAAAATTGATGGTCAGTTTTGTGCGCGGAGGAGACACAAACTCAAGTTGACAAGCTGTACAATCGAAAATCCACATAATAACTTATTTATACCTAGAGTTTTGAGCTTCTGACATGTTGACAAATTGATATCTTGTGGTTTCAGACGTTTTTACCTTCAAAAATATTCGAAACATGAATTTAAAGTTGAGTTTTCTTTGCACTGCGCGTGGGTTACTCCCAAGTTAGATAAGAAGAGAGTGCAGCAACCTCTGCAGTGTTTGGAAACGTGCGTTTTACTGTTAAGTTAAGCCAGTTATTCAAATGTAAACCAACCAAAACGCATTACACACGCCTACACAATTCATCAATCCCCACACACAGGAAATGCACTCGAATAACATTCAAATATGATCAGCCACCGGGCGTCAATTGGGTTGCATACATTATTCTAATTTACATTTTCAAATCTATTTGTCATCATTGTGCGCGTATAAATTATGCAGTTATTTTCTATGCTTTTGGTATTGCGGGCGTAAATAATTGCGCGTTTTGTGGCCGAACGAGGAAGCAGACTGAACAATAATGCATTATTTGCGTCGGGCGCTAACGAACGCCTGACAATAAATTAATTCGCTGTGTTTATTCTGGCTACAAACGACTCTTAATTCGATTACGGGCTTAATTGGATATCGATATTGGAAATTCATTTTCTCTCGCGTTTTCAAATTCCAATTGAGTAGGTATTTAGTGATTTATAACGAATATCTAAAATAATGAAGTTGCTACCGTATGCGTCTGTAGTCACAGAAGAAGTAACAATGACGTAGAATGGCGGGAAGTTTAAAATGGCTGAAAGTATAGTCTATGGAAGTATAGTGTACAGTCTCCATAGTGTAGTCAATTGGATTTGATGTTGACGTAGCTGTCGGTAATACAGTGTGATAATACAGTGTGATGGTACTATAGTACTTAGGTTTGAGCTTCATTGCTGGACTGCTAGATGGCGTTAAAGTAGTCAAATAGCCAGATGCCGAGGTATTATTGGCTAAACAATTTCTTTATTTTATTTTAAAAATAATTTTTTTTATTAAATAAAAAGTAGCCTATAACCATTCGGGGACCACTAAGAATATGTGTACAAATTTTCATGATGATCGGTTAAGTAGTTTTTGCGTGAAAGTGTAACAAACATCAGGACCTTCGCATTTATAATATTAGTAGGGATATTATACGCTAGATGTATAAAAATTGTGATTTACAAGAAGTACTAAATTTAAAGTCGCAAACGCCAACACCAGCCGCCACCAGGGCCCCCAGTAGAGAAAAAGTTGTATATTTTATTCGTTTTATATCCATGCATGGCTCAACGAACGCGTAAACGGCGTACTTATGCTGAAAATCGCAAAAAATGCTTCTCATGTGTTTGAGAACATGAGCCACGGCTTAAATGAAGATTTGCTTTTGTGTTCGAGCATACATCATCGAATTTCGAGGCAAAAATCTCCGCAAATCTCAAACATATAAAAGTTAACATTTAAAACCGTCAGATGTCGCTACCAGTATCATTTGCACAAACGTTTTGTTTATGTTTTCGTTTCTTTGAAAACAAGATAAAAGATACAGTTGGAAACGTATCTGCGGAGTTGAAAGTCAAAGCAAAAGCAAATTAAATGAATCGACCTGCAAAGTGCACTCAACTTGTCGACTTGCTGTGTTTGCGACACAAAATAACCAACGCGCTGGCTGTGCTCTTAATGAGCTACTGGAAAACGCGGAAAACGAAACCAAATAAAACAAGTGCACTTTATTTATTTATACACATAAACTAAAATATCAAACAGAATAGAAAATTGAAAGTAAATATTTTCATTCAACTTTGCAAAGTGTTGTATGATAGAGTAGGAAATTTCAATGTATATAAATGTTTACATTCATAATGCGCTTAAAAATTCGTTTGAAGTTCAGGAATGCGCATTAATTCTTACGCTTTGCAATGCAAAACACAAAATGCAACATGAATCTATGTTTTTCTTTGTGTTTGGCTTATAATTGACCTTGTTGCAGTCATGGCGGCGGTTTCATTGAGTTAAGAAAGAGTTGTGATGCAGTCATGCTTCGTGAGTTTGCTCACGAGTTTGATTTGCATTTATTGGCATTGATGCAGTGTAATTTAATAGTAAAATTGAAAATAAAGCGCGCAGGAGGCAAAAATTCAGGAAAAAAATGAAAATATTAAAAATAAACGCGGATAAATATAGTTTGAGTTGTTGTACTCATTAGTGACTCTCGGTTTCTTCCAGTGTGTGCCTTGTCAATGCTGTCATGTTATTAGTAAGACAGATTTTTAATTTTTGAAGCCTTGACAGTTCATATTTCAAGAATTTTAACGAAAATTAATCGGCAAGTTTTATTTTTAAAATAATTGGACTAGAAATTATTTATTTAAATATTTTAATGGTTTATGTGATAGATAATTTTATTATCTTGCTATTGTAGTTGAAATTTTTGTTTTATCATTTTTAGTTTAAAAGTTATTGCGATTTTTATGAACTATTTCATTTTTCATAAGTATCTTATATCTTGTCTTATAAATCCTATTTTATTATCTCTTAAAAGTACCCTCGAGGCGTTAATATAGTCGAATTTGTTTACATTTATCAGCAGGAAAGTGGTGCGCCTGAGGGTCTGGTGTCTGCATGACTTGCCGCCGCTGAGGGGGCGTGAAATTCGTTATGTATCGGATCGGAGAGCGGCGCAGCGGAGTTATGTCCGTATTATGGCCGATTCAGGACGATATATTCACGGTTGTTGGCGCCCCTTACGCTTCAAATGCGTCGAACGCCTCGCTAGTTTCGGCTTTCGGCTGCTTCGGTGATAATTTGAGGGATCAGCATAAATTGCAACATTCGGCGACGTGTTCTAGTGCTTTTTGTCGTAAATTTCGAATATCTGCGTCAATATTCACAAAAAAATCCAATTATTTATTGCTACGTACCGAAATAAAAAAATATGTATTTGTTTGTTATTTTCAAGTTTTATTTTTACGTCAAAATGACCAATGGGGAAAAATTGATGGAAAAAAGTTAAGCGTCGGAAAAATATCAGCGTTTTATTTTCGTTTCTTTTTCAATTCCAATTTTGTCGATGTTGCAAGTGACACGCCGCCATTGTCGAGATGGAAGTCATTTCGAGATTGCCATTGCCCCGGAATAATAGAGCGGAAAAGAACGAGGGGTTGCAGACTTACCGAATACATCACCATCGACACATGAACAATGCCAGTTATTAGAAAATATTTTTCGTTTTTTTGTTTTTTTCGGTGGAAATCTTTGGAATATTCATTTATATTGTCGTAAAATTATAAGAATCCTGCAATTAGTATGCTTTGTAATGACAGAAAGACATTATAATGAGTTGGAATTGTTCATTTCGCTAAATCTACGTCTTTAAAACTGCTGAAAAGTAAATTAGTTCATTGTCTGTTAAAAGTTGCCTAACTTTCAGGCGTAATAACTCAGCTATTTGAAGTCACAGAAACTTGATGAAGGTATCAGTAGAAAGGAAATTTAAAGGAGATTGGATAATTTTAGAAAAAAATATTTTCCACATTTTTTTATTACCATTTTTTGCGTGTTTTTTAAAAGAATGAGTAAAAAAGTAATAAAAACTTTCTGATAAATAGAAAAATCATCATAACTTCCAAACTAAAAGACATAAACGAATGAATTTTATTTCTATTGGTCCAAAATACATATATGCATGTAGTGATATCGTGGAATATTTGAAAATCTCGCGCGTTTGTGCATGAATGCATGAATTTGCAACATTCACAACATTCGCGCTGCATTTGTTGTGTGCAGCTGCTTAATATTCCATTCCGCGCGTGTTTTGCAAAAAGTTTTGCGAAAGGACCAAGGACAGCTGCCGCAGACACTTCTGCCACGGTAAATATAGCGTAGGTTAAAGGCTAAACGTGTATTATTCACGCTCGGGCAGCCATATTCACTGGTTTTGTCAAAAACACTTTTTTTCATTTTTGACATGATTTTTGCTTTGTTTTTGGTACAAACTTAACAGGAAACATAAATTTTACAAAGTGAATGTTTTAATTTATTTCTTGAATTTAAATTTTTAAATTTAAATCTTCTTTGCGTAATTTTTTACGCGTCAGGAAAGCAAGGAAGAAAAATGAAAGCGGAAGCGTCTTAAATGTTGGATTTTTTGCGTTCACGGGGGTGGCAATGAATTACCGTCATCGCCCGCATTATTCCCCGGCGCAGAGATGAAGATTCTTGCGGTGAAAAGACGCGACCCACGTAATTACGCGCCCATCGTCGACTTAAAATCCTCCAACCACGATGGAAAAAAGACTGCGCACCAAAAATTAATAATTTCGTAATATTTTTTGCTTACTTTAAGACCTACTTACGCTAAAAACACACCAAAAAAAAAACGAATAAAATTTATAAACAGTGAAAGTAATCTTTTAAACTTTAAAATTACATCTGTGACCTTGTCTACAAAAATTACACGGTCATGGTCACGGCGTCGAAGAAAGAAAAAGGCAGACAAACGTTCAACTTCACAGACAGGCGGTTATTGAACTTTTAAAGACGTTAAACTTAAATTTCAAGTATAAGCGAAAGTATAAATCTGGTTGTGTTGAGCCGCTCCTGTGCGCTGCAACCCAACATACACGAAAACATCCAGCGCGTTTATTTAGGACGCATTAGATGGCGACATGTAACGAATACAAAGGACGACGCGCCGAAACTGAGTAGATGCGATGGTGGGGGGCAGGTTGTTGTGCAATCGCATGCGGCGCCCCAAAGGGAATGAATAATCCCAGCTCGCGGCCGAAGAAGGACTAAACCGTTGATGATTATTTCATTCCACTCGGCGCGCACACGGAAATTCATGCATATTTACGTTTAGCGTGGCAGTTGTCTCCTGTTTTTGGCGTGTCGCGCGCATAACTTAAGCACGGTCTAAACGCTCGCGCTAATGTTGCAAACATATAAATATACAGAGTGTTTCAATATTAAAATTCACCAAAATTTATTTATTTTCGAATATTTTGGTTTATTTTGGTTAGAAACTAGTCCTGTTTGAATTTATCACCATGCCCTTTGCGATTGCATCCGGTTTACGACCGGAATACGCCGAAGTTAGCGAATAGTTGAAGCATTGAATTCCGTTCGACGGAATCCGGCGTAATCGTGTGGGCGACAAACTTGCCACACAACACATTCCCATGTTGTTTGATGTGCTGCTAAAGATTAAACTATTTTTGCATCCGATCGGACAAGTTGTATAAAAAACTTATCGCGCCGTGGAATACAAATGTTTGCAATGGGACTTTGGGAGCTGGGGGCTCATTGCGTCATTTTTCACATTCACACCAAGTTTCCAGCGAGGCGACAAGGATCTAGTCGTCTACGAAATCGTTTTTCACTTTACCCTATCGTAACAAATCGCGTTCGATCCTATCGCGACCTTTGGTACTCGATAGGGATTCGATCAAGACTGATAGAAACGCTTATTCAATTTTTTGTGTTAAAAACGTTTTTTCTCAAAACCATGAGACATAAAAAGTGGTATTTTATGCACGGTCGTGACTAAAGTACTTTATTCACTGGTTTTAGTCACGGGGTGGAACTTAAACACTTACTACGCTTGTTTTTAACCAATCTCGTGACTAAAACTGCGATTTATCCACTTGATACTTAATATACTATTTATTTTTTGTTGGTGGATTTAGTGACAATGTTTAAAATGGTCTTAGATCTATTGTAAGTTGTGTAAGCTGTGAAAAATGCAAGACACGTGCACGGATGTCACGATGATAAAGCGGAACGCCCGGAACCCGAGAAGAAAATCGTGCGCGGCGAAGGAAATAAACAAGGAGCGAGCGTGGTGAAAAATTGAAAGACTACAAAGACGTTGGAAAAAAAAATTAGATGCATGCGACGCGTATGTGCCGCCCGAGCGGATAAAAACGCAATTTGCCTAAACAATGCGCGTTGCGTGTCATTTTCTTTGCGAGCATGAAATATGGAAAATGGAATATTATATTGTGTGCATACACTGGTCACGGCAGTTGATTTTTTTCGGGTATTACAAATTTTTATTACGTTTCAATGTCTGTCACGCTGGAAAACTTTAAAACAAAAAAATCAATATTCGGTATTGCGCTTGTATTTCTTGTTTGTTTTTACTATTTTTAACTTTATGTGAATAAGAATTTATGAATTAAATATTTTCTGTTCGCGTCACATGTATGTGAAGTGAGTAAACTCAAGTAAAACTTGTTGGAAAGACCTTGAAACCGTCGTGCAATTGCAAATGCACTTCTTGGCGCAGGCGTAGCAAAGAGCAACGCGCAAGTCATGCAATAAAACATTATTTAGGCTGTTGACTACTTTAACGCCATGCATTTCAACAATGACTCAAACCTAAGTACTATAGTTCCATCACCACTGTATTATCACACTGTATTACCGACAGCTACGTCAACATCGCGTCAATTGACTACACTATGGAGACTATTTTATGGCACCATAGACTATACTTTCAGCCATTTTTAAGCTTCCGCCATTCTACTTCATTGTTGCTTCTTCTTGACTACGGACATGTTGCCGGAAGCAACTTCATTATTTTGGAATATTCGCTGAGGAAGGCGAAGCGCGGGTTAACCGGATTTGGTATTGTTGTGGTTATGCAACCCAACATCCTGATGCAAACATAACAAAAGCCACGATTTTTCAGCTAAGTTGTGGAATTCATATTTAGACTTCAGGAAATATTTACCGGCCATTTTACTAAATAATTGAGTTAATAACCAGCTTACAAAAGATTAAAAAGATGCTAATCTGTGTAAAATCTCAATATTTGCCTATTTTTTGTTTATCGATGTAACATACTCGTTATAACGTGATAAAGATGCTGCACTGTATATTGTCCGTATTTATAACCGACGAAACATGTGTTTCGATGCGTGTGAACACAACGTCGCCAGAATGCAAAATGGCAATTACAGCGAAAATCTCCGGCGGATACCTTGCGTGCAGATCGTAAGTAAGTAGTTTCTATCGCCTCGGTGCACCGTACTTGCAGTCTCGTCGTTAAACGTCATCCGCATTTCTGCAGCCACTCCACGCTTCAACTCCAACCAAAGCCGCGCAATGAATAGACAGATACGAGTACAAAACGCAATTGCAATACGCAGTAACCTACATTTTCATAATATTCAATCATTTCGATTTTACGATACGGAAAGTTTGCCTGCTTGTTCTCAACGAAATCACTGAAAACCATTTTACTCATTTTTTATTTTTTAAGTATCTTCACGCCATAATGTGGCGTATAAGTGGAGTAATGCCTTCGTTGATGCTCGTGGGAATAATATGGGAGAATTTATATTAGTCGGCAATTTGTGGCGGAGCAGAATAAAAAAAAAACGGTGGCAAATCCTTGAATAATAGACGCGTTTTTTATCCACAGCTTTTATCCGGCTGAAAACTGAAAATTTTTAATTAAACATTCAAAAAGAATAAAAATTTAACCCTTTACTTTACTTTACTTAGTAAATATTCTCCTGGAACACTTTGGAAAGCGTTCAGAGACATGCGACATCATGAATTAGTAGATAATTCAAACGGAAACGACTTCTGGAATTAGGTCCGTCTGTTTTTGGCTCGGCGCCGATATGGATCGGCGTTAAGCGCAGAAGAATGGACTCATTCACCTGCGACGGAACAACTAAAACGCGAGAACGCGTTTCCCCGGGGCTGTGAGCAAACTTAATTAGAAAAGTTTGCCGTTTGCCGCCTTCGAGGCGATCGGAAAACTTGAATCTCTTTTCTCTTCGCATCTCTTCTTCGGATTTGTGTACATTGTCAATATTGACCTTCTAAATGACACTGTGATTTGTTTAACCATCACCGTGAAAATTTTCAGTTAAAACATCATTTATTTTATTAAATACTAGAAAACTCGAGAAGTTGCAGTGAAACAGACAAATAAAGCTAAAATTTGTATATTTCTTTAAATTTCAGACATTTTAAAACGTTTAAAACACTTTTTACGAATTAATCTCATTAGTTTTCTTTAAAATGTACTTAAAACAACAAAAACAATCGTTTTATTATGTTTAGATTAAAAGATATGATTTTTTTACATTTTTACGTTATAAGATTGTGATGTGTATGTATGGTGGTCTATATCATCTAGTTTTGAATAACTCAACAATCCCTACAGAGTTAGAAAGGAAAATAAACCAAAAAGAAGGAAAAATTGAAAAGATATCGTTATTGAATGACAAAAAACTATTCAGATATTTTCACATCATATCGAATCATAAAGATAAATAAGAAAATGTGAAAAAATACATAAATAAAAATTGCGAATCAGGCAACCAAATATACACCACTACTAAATAATTTATATCAACCAAAATTTAAAGAAACCATGACAAAATTGCTAAAAAAAAGTAAAATTAATGTGTTTGTGCATAAAAACGAGTTGAATTCAATTTAAACTTTAACATTTTGTGAATTTTTGTGGCTTTTTCCAAGCACACTTTGTTTCAATTGCGCATTGTTTCGTTTTTTCATTTTATCCTCACGGTTTTTTTCGTTTTCTGTTCGCCAGCGTAGAGATACTTGCACATTCGTTTCAATTTCGGTTGAAAGTCCTTTCTGCGACTCTCGATATCCCGCTCTTCTTTTTTTTATTTCCGGGCCCAACTTACCCACATAGCGTATTATCCTTGCGAGGACGAGCGAACAATATTAACTTTTAGTTAAGCGGCGTGCGTATCCAAGTCACGCCAACGTTCATCTCCTCATTTCGGCGGAGTCATTCGTGTGCGAAGCAAAAGAAAAAAAAGTCACCAAGAGATTTTTATCCGTACGTTTTTATTCTGTAGGTATACTTAGGTTTTTTCTTCTCCTACACGTGTGTTGCCGATTTGCCGGTCAGAAACGAATATTGAGAATATCGATGAGTGGGAAACCTTCACGTGAAGCGAATAAGAATTGAATAAGATCGAAGCGATGCGTGCGATAAGTTTTTCGTTTTTCCGGGGGTAGATTTCGGCGATATGGAAGCGATCATGGATTTATACTCATGCGAGGGGACTAGGGTTAAGAGCGACCAATGTCAGGCGATTTTTCCAGAGGACAAAAACATTTTTACCTTTTATACAAAGTGTTTCAGAAAGAAAAATGTTTTTAAATTATTTTAGATGAGAATAAGTTGTTTATTTTAATACGTACTCTTCTGTTTGTTTGAAATTTTGTGTTTTGGGGTTTTTCATATCCAGTGAAAAATCGCCGACACAAGGGGCGCATACGAATTGAAAAATATAATAGAAAATGGAAAATACCAAGAAGAAAATAGAAAAACCTGCGCGTTTGGGTAATATTGATCTAAACCTTCTTTTTTTAGTGATTTTGTCATGGTTTTTTTTAAATTTCGGTTTGATATAAATTATTTAGTAGTAGTGTATATTTGGTTGCCTGATTCACAATATTTATTTATGTATTTTTTCACATTTTCTTATTTATCTTTATGATTCGATATGATGTGAAAATATCTGAAGAGTTTTTTGTCATTCAATAACGATATCTTTTCATTTTTCCTTCTTTTTGGTTTATTTTCCTTTCTAACTCTGTAGGGATTGTTGAGTTATTCAAAACTAGATGATATAGACCACCATACATACACATCACAATCTTATAACGTAAAAATGTAAAAAATTCATAACTTTTAATCTAAACAAGATAAAATGATTATTTTAATTGTTTTAAGTAGATTTTAATTAAAACTATTGAGATTAATTCGTAAAACGTGTTTAAAACGTTTCAAAATGTCTGAAATTTAAAGAAATATACGAATTTTAGCTTTATTTGTCTGTTTCACTGCAACTTCTCGGGTTTTCTAGTGAAAAGACGGTGCAAATATTGCGCAACGTGTTTCATAGACGAGAGCACGTTGCATTAAAATTTATGACCTGCGCACATTATTTCGCCAGCGAGCGTGCGCGCAAAAAAAGTGGAAAATAAAAAGCCGCCACCGCCTGAAGCTGCTGTTTAAATTAGTATTTACTTAGCATTTTGCCCCGTGGCCGCAAAAGTAGATTTACAAAAAGAAAACAAAACAAAAACACAAAAAGTGCGTTTAAAGTACCTACTTGGGTACTTGCAAAGTGGTTTTCCATTAGAACATTAGACGCTTTTCCATTAAGCCGCCAAAAAAACGCGCGCCATTTGCCCTACGCTATCAATACGGAAGCATTTTGGGTTGCCTAATACACATTTACATAAGCTTTAGTTGTGACGTGATTTAGCTTTATGCACGAGTACGTGTTTCATGAAATAATTATTTTATGCGTCATACGTCGCAATATTCGCAAATTAAACTCGTGCGGCTTGCATTTTATTCGTGTGACAGTTTGAAAGTCTGGCGCACGCCTTTGGCAGAAAGCTTCGGTGAGTCACATTCGATTAGACCGCACGAAAATTATGTCTTGTTGATATACTACCTGGCACAAGTAACAAAAAGTATCACATACTTGGTTGCCTATATTAGAAATTACATTATGATTAATTGCTCATAAATAACTTACACCGTACAATACAATAGCTGTACAAGTCACAAACAGAAGTAATAAATCGTTTTATGCTTCGAGTCTCCTAAGGGCTAAGTTTTGCAAAGAATGCGAACAACAAAACGATAAGCGCGGATTGTTAATCATAACCTGTGTTTTCTTCTCCTGCTCGGTTGGATGCATCTGCTAATGTTTGCATCCATTGACACAGAAACCGAGGAATCGAAACTGCATAATGTCTACTTGCAGAAAACTTACGGTACTTTCGTTACACGAGCAACAACAGTTGGTAACAATGGCGTATGGTGAGTTGAGGTTAGGTGCAACCGGGCGCGTCAAGCAATTTATTTTAAAATAGATTTTCTATCGAATCATAGGCAATAGAATGTAATTATAAATTAATTTTATTGTGACACTATGTATTTTAGTTGGTTGTGGTCGCGGTAGTTTTCTAATTTGAGATAGAACAATGCCATTAAATTTATCTAAACTGTCATTGCGGATGTTTTTGTTTTGCGTTTAAAACCGCATCAAACGGTACAATGTCTCCAAATAACACATAATTTCTGTATATTTGGTTGCCTACATTAAATTAATTGCTTTTTTGTGTTAAAACCAGTTAAAACCTTCGAAATGAAGTTTTTAAACTTTACATTGTGAGATAGTAGTT
Organism: Dalotia coriaria; assembly: GCF_025399875.1. Classification (NCBI taxonomy): domain Eukaryota; kingdom Metazoa; phylum Arthropoda; class Insecta; order Coleoptera; family Staphylinidae; genus Dalotia; species Dalotia coriaria. The sequence goes on from NW_027045449.1 coordinate 51,656, forward strand.
AATTTGCAAGAATTTCAAATAAGAAGCTAGGATAGAATATCCTCTCGGATGCAGATGTCATCAGGAGAAGTGTTGCGTGAGTTTGCAGTTTCGCATTTTAGTTAACATGATGAGCCCCATGCCCGGGCTGCCGCAGCTCCTCCAGCGTTGGAGGTAATTGCCTCCTCCGGCTTAATCCACTTTGGTTAATTAAAAAGACGCCAACTAGGTAACTGCCTATACAACGCTGATCAATATTAGAATCTTGCATCTTCTGCATAAAATAATCTTTTTTCAGTATTTGTGAGGTGAATTTCGGTGCCATTCACGTTTCATCTGCTAATTTCGGGTTAATTCTATGTAAAAAGCCCTTTTAACAGGTCGACGTGCCCTTTTGGTCCAATTTATCTTATCGCGGCCAAATACAAAGACCAAAAGAGCAAACGCGCAAAAAAGGCAAAGACGTGTAATCTCGCGGCTTTGCTTGCCGTTCCAAGTTGGGAATATCGGAAGTACTAATGAAGTTCACGACCGGTCGTATTCTGTTCACGTGCAAAGAGAAGGCAGAGAAGATCTCCTTTCTTGCGTATTACTTATTTGGTGCGCGCTGTCATCAAAGCACACTCAAAACCTAGAAAGATATTTTTAGGTTATGTTTATTACGCTATTTTTCATTCCAGCCTGGATGTGAATACATTAACCCTCGTATAATTAATTATTATCTCGGCTTGCTTAATATCACAACACAATTCGTGCAAAACATGCGAATTACACACCGGAAACCCGGAAAAGCGAGGCGCGAAGACGAAATTAATTATGAAAGTTTTTGCAGTTTAAGGATTTCACAAGAAGTATTATTTATGCTGTGATACTTAATTAAATTTACAGTGAAAATTTCCGAGTATATAGGCAACCCAAATAACATACATACACAAATAATGTGTATTTATTTGTGTTTTGTAAAATAATTTGTGTTTCTTTTTTTTGGCAAACATAATACACACATAATTCATTGGGCATGGGGTGACGGTGACGTCACGATGGACGCCGCCGTCGCGGGCTCGAAATAAACGTCGTCGTCGCGACGCTCCGACAATCACGACACTCGCCGCAATGTTTTTGCCAAACTTTTCGTTACATTAATCATGCCACAGAGAAGAATATGTTTGCTGTGTGATTAATTAATTAAATTAATTCACACATGTTACATTCAAAATTAACATGTTGTGTATTATCAGTTGCATACCATCAAAATGCGCATGTTAATTTGGTTGCATACTTCTAGTTTCGTACGAAATTTTTTGCATGTTTTCCAGCTAAAAATGTAATGTAATTCGGTGGAATGGAGAAAACAAAAGGACGAAATTTGCATTTACATTGTGCGCCGTCCGGGATTTTTTGGCTTTTACATTTCATTCTCATGTTGGGTTGTAATTAATTGTCTAAAACTGGAAATTAAACCGAAAAGATTTTATTTTCACTTGTACAATAGCCTCTCATTGTTTGTTGCAGTTTATTGGCTGTTTGGATGTGCCACGACCGACGAGTCGCGTCGAAATTGTTTCAGCGATGCGTCGGATACGGGTAAGTTTCGCAACAAAACAATTTTTATTGCGCGTTTGTGCAATTTCTTAGCGTTTTGGAAAATAAATCACCACTTTATTGAGTCGTTGGACTATGTAAAGAAATTGCCAAGTCGATGATATGAAATTGCAGGGATTTGTAATGGCGTAGTGGCGTGTTTAGCCGCCCCGTCTGCCATTTTGTCGGAACGCGCCAGCGGCAGCACATAAAAATGAAAAACGGCTGCATTTCGAAGCGGATTTATTCAGCGCGCTGCCATTTCGGGTCATTCTATGCCTTGCACACGAAAAGAATTGTTTTAAACCCGCTGAGCGTTATTAAATTGAATAATTTATTGCCGAATTACGTTTAATCGCTTACGATAGGCAACCCAATTCACGCTGTGCTTATATTTTTCTTGTATTTTCAGTATGAATTCAAAACAAAACGGATTAAGAAGAAGAAGGTGACGATCAAAGTTTCCCGGGACGGCGTCGAAGTTACTTTACGTAAAAAGAAAAAGGTATGAAGGGAAATAATTGAATTTTGATGAATATACAGAGTGTTTTTGATAAATTCTAAATGAAATTTTTGATTACAGCGAAAACACTGGCTGGACGAATCAGTATTAATGTCGAATCCGATTTATCGGATATTCTACGTGTCGCACGACTCTCAGGACCTCAAGATCTTCAGTTATATTGCACGAGATGGCTCTTCGGATGTTTTCAAGTGTGCTGTATTTAAATCTAATAAAAAGGTAGGCAACCCAATACACTTGTTGAATTTAGTAGTTAATAAGCTTAAAACTAAACAAATCATTATTTTAATCCGAATTATAAATTAGAATATGAAATTTCCTCTTGAGTAAATTTTCCCATGCTTCGTTATTAAACTTTGTACCCGTACGAAACTTAATTAAAGCGATTTTCATACTAAAACACTTGCGGTGCGCCAAAATTTACATTTTAACATTTAAATTTATTTACGCTATAAAAATGTGTAATATATGAAGAAGACATGTGTATCTAATGCAGACAACACGCAAAAAATGAGCGGGGACCGAAAATAAATGATGAAAATCGACAAAAAGTAAATGGAAATTCTTGCTTGACGTCGACGTAGATGAGAAGACTCTTCTTCTTGCATGTGTCATCATTTTTCCCGAACGTGTGAAATATTTCACGCAATAAATTCATATAATGCACAATATGTAAACTGGAAAAAATCCAAATTCAAAGTCTTCCGATTATCCAATTTTTCCCATCGATATTATTTCCGTTCTTTTATTCAAGTTGCTTTTCGACATTTTCCACATTTCCTGCGGCTACCGTGGAGCGTCTCGTAAAAGTACGAAAGTATCAAATCGAATTTTCACGTCATAAAAGCGATATGTGTGTCTGTGTCGGGTTTGTTCCCCAGCGGAAATGCGAAAACTCCTCGCGGGCCAAAAAAAGATGTGAGTGTGAAGTTGGTGAGGAATCGCACGAACAAAAAGAGTTTTACTGTTTTATCGAACATTTTCATTCAAATACGTGCAATTTCTTTTGAAAACTTTTACAAAAACACTTGCAATTTGTATTAACTTGGGTGTTAATTGGGTTGAATACATTAAACTTAAACAAAACGAATGTTTCGGGTTCAAAAAAGCCTCTCGCGCTTTATTCGTACAATAAATTCACATTATCACAATGGCGTTGGGGATAAATACAAATTGTGTGTACTTGAACACTTTTCTTGCGGATTTTCTTCGTCGAACATCAGTTTTACTTTATTTTTAAGCTTTGGGGAGAAAAATAATTTTTTACACATTGTATTTCAGTGGATTTTTATACAATATGTCGCGGGATAACTAAATATTTAATTCTTTTGATTTATTTTTACGTTTTTCGTGTGATGTGATGAAGAATTCGCTTGCCAAACGAGTGTATTGTAGCGTGGCGAGTGCGCGTCGCGGCGAATTGTTTTATTTTTACGTTTGTCATCATTTTATTTAGTTTTGCTGACATTGGACGCGGAATTATCGCCACCGCTCATATTTGTACGCTATTTATACACCGCACGTACCTATTTGTTACTTCATTTGGGTCATTGATGCCATTTGCCTTGCAGTCCTCGCATTAATTCGCGTGAAAATATTAATCGCATACGCATTATCTTTGCCTAATGTTATTTATTAGGTGTTGGGCGCAATGACGCACTTGCCAGTTGCAGTTGTGGCTGCAGAGTGCGTTGTTGTCATAAGCAATAATAAATGAATGTTATTTGCACTTGCGCGCGCGGTTCCTTGATGACATCGCGGTTCATAGAAAACGAAATTGGCATAAAACTTCTAATGCGCCAGCGGTGGAGCTTTCAGCTTTCGGAGTTGTCATATTTGCACTCGTTTATTGCCGCGACGCGTTGAAATGTGCCAAGGCTTGGCGTCTTGTATAGTTTTTTTGATGGCCCGCGGCAACTGTGCGATTGTTTTCACAGTAAACGTCGCAAAAGTGTTTTTGTTATTAAATGAAACGCATGGTGAAATCGCGAGTAATTGTCAGTCGCCAGTACAAGTCAGTCGTATAAAATATGATTTTATTGTGAGGTTTAATTATGATTTTATTTTGATTTTTGATAGTAGGAATTTTGAATGTATTTTGATGGGCATTTTTGGGCATTTCCGGTTAGTTTTTTTGGGTTAAAAAGGTAGACATATTGTAGTCGGACTCTTAAACTGCAATGTGACATTCAAAAACCTTTAGATATTTGAAAAGAACAGGAGATACATGTTGTTTTCTACTTGAAAATTTGAAATATTTACAAAATTTATAAAAAGAGCAATTTTTGAAATCAATTTCCGGGTAATTCCTAATTGTTTAAATGTGAATAATGTATCCAAGTTGTAAAAGGATCTATAAACTACAAAATGGCGGTTAAAAACCTTCAGTTATTTGAAAATAACAGGAGATACAGGGCGTTTTCCTATTAAAAATATGAAAAATTTTCGTTTATTTAAAAAAAGAGCAATTTTTGAAAGCAATTTCCGGGTAATTCCTAATTGTTTAAATGTGAATAATGTATCCAAGTTGCAAAAGGGTCTATAAACTTCAAAATGGGGGTTAAAAACCTTCAGTTACTAGAAAAGAACAGGAGATACAGGGCGTTTTTTTAAATGAAAATTTGATAAATTTACGTTTATTTCAAAAAAGAGCAATTTTTGATAGCAATTTCCGGGTAATTCCTAATTGTTTAAATGTGAATAATGTATCCAAGTCATAAAAGGGTCTATAAACTACAAAATGGCGCTGAAAAATCCCAAATCACCCCATTGGTACAGAAGATACAAAGTGTTTTCCAATTCATTTCACATTTTAACAAATTTTACAATTATATTGATTTTTTCGATGTTTTATGAGAGTTTGTTGATCTTTGGTCCCAAATTCTATCTCAGAGGTTCACCATACACAAAACCATTAAATTTGACATGCTCTCTGTACAAATAGTTAACAGTATACGTGCATAAACAACTCTAATTACACTATCCGATAGGAATATCTTGTTTTGTCAGATGCTAGATTAAAAACATGACAATTTATTGCCCATAACCTTATGGACCATGTGTTTATACCATAAAATTTAATTTAATAACATTCGACTCCGCCATTTTCATCGTATCTCCGCTAGAAATTTCGAATGATAATAAAACGTCGGTTTTACCGCAATACACGAAACCTTGGCATTGCAAACACCGTAAATTAATCCAAACTACAACAAAACATTACGACCCGCCATCATTACACGTGCCATATTTTTATCCTATTTCTATTAATTCAATATGCAATGCCAATGTGGATATAGGCAACCAATACTTCACATCTACGATTGTTGAAGTTAAAATGAACTTGGAGAAATAAATTACGCCTAAAAATAACCAGAAGTGTTATTAATAGTTACTCCCGGTTGTTTCCAACAAAATTTTGGAATATTTTTCAATTCCGCGTGTGTGATTTTACGCGAATAGGAAGGAAATGATGTTTACGTTGTCCGCGAGCACGTTGCACGAAGAACTTGTTAGCGATGCGATTTATTTTGATACTGAACGAGCCGTCGCCGCCACCGCTGCCTCCCGCCGCCATGTATTTACGGTTGTTATGAGGTGCGCGCTCAGAGCGTCCCGAGCAAACCTCCCGGCCGGCCCGCGGGGGCCACGCACACACGTTTTCGGCCACCTGGCAATCTCCGCCGAGAAGGCGGCCGCGACATAACAATCTGTCTCAGTGAATACACACAAAACATTCTCAAGTGCGATTTATTTGTCCCCATGGTGCATCATTCCACATTTGTGCAGTTTTGTGAACATAGACAACCAGAAAAACGCGTGCGGCCATTTTGTTTTCATTTAAACACTGAATTGATGGCTGTTTGACTCTGATTCGGGATACTTCAACTTAAACTGTGTAAATGTTTATTAACAATCGATCAAAGTCGGAGGATTTATGAGTGTGTTTCGTGCGCGGAAGTCGCTTTCGGTTTATTTACCAGTTTACCACCCACACATCGAACTGCCATTAATAAGATGAAATGAAGCAATAAAACATCCGAAGCCGAACAAACAGATCTAAATAAAATAACTCTGACTGTCTCAACAATAGCACAGCGGAGGAAACAAACGATTTTGGCAGGCGATTGCCTCAAAAGTTATTTTTGAAAATAAAAAAAAATGTGAAGTTAATTCATCACAGTGAAGAATGAGCCGCAAAATGGCGAAGACCCGGCACTCGAGCCTCGAGATGCCCGACCCGGAAGTCGTAGTCAAGGAGAAAAAGAAAGACATGCTATCAAAGGCGCGCAACAAGTTGTACAACCTCAGCGATGCATTAAAATCAAAAAATATCAACAACAACGAAGAGCAGGACTTTCAACCGACAGGTGGCGCTGTTGTTGGTAGCACCAAAAGATCCCGAGCTCTTAGTTACTTCCTAAAACCATGTCCGAACAAACCGGAAAAGAATACAAGTCGTGTAATCGAAAATGGCGGCGATGGTAAAACCGGAAGTATGAACGAAATCATTGGTAACACAGCAACTGCATTGGCTGGAAGACTCCAAAGGGGTTTTTCGTTGAGGAAACAACATTCCGTTGGCGCTTATCCTATTCAAAGAGATGACCCTGTTGATATGGACGAAGCCATCCGATATGACATTGCAACGCGGCATAGTTCCGTCTCCAACAATAACTGCACTCCTAACTACATCCCCATCTCGCGGTTACGACCAGCGACCATCTGTGGCGATAAAGTTAATCGAGAATTAAGCACTGATGCTTTGGCTTTGGAGAGACCCAGGAAGAAGTTGTCTTTTCGCGAACCGGAAATCACCGAGAGTGTTACACTGAAGCACACGCAACGCAAGGCGATGACACCGGAAATGAAACGCAGCATTAGTCTTATAACTAATCCTAATAACAATTATGTTAATTTTAAAGATTATACGGAGAGTAATGGTGGGGTTAGGAGGGTACCTAGTTTGGATTTAGAAGATTTAGATTTGGAGGTTAATTTTTTTGTTTGAAAAATTGAGATTTTGAGGTTAATTTTGTTTTTGTTTGATTTCAGAGTCAAGCGATGACTGTTGTGCGGACTGTGGGGCAGGCGTTCGAAGTGTGCCATAAATGGGCCATCACCGAGCCGAAGAGTAATGACAACGCAGATGAACAGGATACGTTGACGCAAGACTTGGTTAGTGACCGACTGAGCGACATTACTAGTGACAAACCCAAAAAAGGTTAGTAAAACATTTAAAAAACTAGTTTTACACTAAAAAAATGTCTGAAAACGTTAGAAAAATGAATAAAAAATGAAAATATTTTTGTAAATATGGCGACGTCATGTGTGACACGTGCGACGCTGTCTCGCAGTCATCAAAAAAGCTTAAATTAGCGTCGCAGCTTTCAAAGAAAGCCGCCGAAAGATATTTTCGGGACTTTATTGCTCCTGCTCCTGCTCCAGGAGGATTAATTGCGCGCGTTTCGATTTATTTACGAAACTGTCAAATTAGACGCACTCGTAAAATTCGACGAATCATAAATCTAACCTCAACTTAGCGCTAATATTATTACAAACAAACGTACGACGAATATTTTTAAATGGGGCATGGAAACATTAATTTCAGCGAATTGAAACTTTTTGTTTCCGTATGTGATTAAACGTGAAATTGTGCATCCTACACGCTGACGTCAATCAATTTTTCGGAAAATTTGCGTTTTCAACCGAGTAATTAAATATTTATGATGCGATAAACATCAAACACTATGCAGCTATTAAATTCGACCGCAGTAAATCGCGGCTAATCGCCAAAAATCTCTTATTTGTGTATTTTGCGTGCGCGAATGTCGTCGAACTCATCGAGTGGGTATAATCCAGGCTCTCGCACGCGTCGAGGTTTCCAAATGTCTGCTGATCTGCTGAGGTAGCGCTTTTTTTGTAATTCTGCCGCCGCCGAGCATGCGTGCGTGTATATTCCGCAACCGCGACGTTATTCTTAGTGCGTGAATGACGTCAATGGTGCACTCAAATACGTTTCGGATTGCGAAACACGCGCCGACGACGACGTCGACGAGCAGAAGCAGAAATTATATTTTTATTTTAAGTGTTGAGGAGGGATTTATTCACAATGCCAGTGGGATTATGAGTTGTTTTTTCTGGGTAAGAGAAATGATCCTAGGATGTCCTAGACAGAAGGATTATAATTAATCTTCATTATCTCAAAGGACTTACTCATTCACACTCGCATTTAATAAAAATTGTTTTTTTTTTGCAAAATTTACTATAACTCTAGAACTAGAAGTGATAGATACTTGATTCTTATTTCTATTAATAGATAATAATCTTAACTTTAAGATAGAATTTGAAAAAGTTTTAAAAAGTTTATAGGTTGTCCGTAATTAACAAAAAAATGAAGAAGTTTTTTATTCACATTCGCATTTATTAAAAATTGATTATTTTTTTTACAAAATTCACTATAACTCTGGAACTAATAGAGATAGACACTTGATTTTTCCTTCTACTAATAGATTATAATCTTAACTTTAAGATAGAATTCAAAAAGGTTTTAAAAAGTTTATAGTTTGTCCGTAATTAACAAAAAAATGAAGGACTTACTCATTCACACTCGCATTTAAATAAAAATTGATTATTTTTTTACTAAATTCACGATAACTCCGGAACTAAAAGAGATAAACATTTGATTTTTATTTCTATTTATAGATAACAATGTTAACTTTAAGATAGAATTTAAAAAAGTTTAAAAAAGTTAATATTTTGTCCGTACTTAACAAAAATAAATCAAAATTTGCTCTAATTTTAGTTATATTCTGATTAACTTTGTTAGCTTGAAATATCCACACTGTTCATAATTAGTAAACAAATGTTTCTATTTTCTGTCGACGTGCGGCGTGTCTCGTCCGTAGCAAAAGGTTTTTCAACGTCTAGCACGCCGCAAAGTTAGTTAGCAGCCGGCGCGGGCTTCCTGCGCTCGCGGGCACAATGTGCGCCGAAAATAAATTTAACGATTGCTTCATTACGCCCGTAAAATACAAAAAATTACTATTAATAAACAATCTACAAGAGCGTGAAAATTTTGGCAAATCGACAATGCGCGCGCATTACAATAACACGCGCCTGCGAACGTAAAAACTTCAAAACTTCACTCGCGGCGTTACTGCCGCCGCCAGCGTCGCGAAATGAAATTGCGAACTTTGTATTAGTTTTGTAATAACTTGCGGGAGGCGGGATTTAAGTGAAAAACTTTGCGTTTGCACGTTTTCCGCGCTGGAAGTTAAATAATGTTATATTTGTGAGCGTCAAACTCAAGAATAAACATCACTTTTTCTCAGCGCTATAACTCAGCTTATTAATATCACAGAAATCTTATCAAAGTGTCATTAGAAGGAGAATTTACAGGAGAATAAAACTGTTTTTAAAAGAAAACTTTATATTGAGTAGTTTTGCTTTGGCGAGCAAAATAATTCAGAGTGTTTTTTTGATGTGAAATTGGTTGCATACATTGAAAAATTTAGTTTTTATAGGCGGAAATAAATATAAAGACGAGGAAAATTATTCACTCATGAATTTTTCAAAGAAATGAAACCTGTTACCCTGAAAGAATATCGGAATATTTATTAAACTCGCGGAAATGCTCAAGAATCGCAGAGAATATTAATATACTCGTATCTACAGGGTGTTGAAAATTTAATTAACTCATGCGAATATTATAAATTTTAATATTAATACTAATCGCAGTGTATTGAAGCGTTAAATGTTTATTAAAAATTTTCTCCGCGCAGCTGCCACTTGAATATTGAAAGAATTTAATATCGAATGCAATGTATGCGTATTTTATTTATTATGAAATCTCGGTTGCTGGTTAATATCAGCGTGAGTATGATGTGCAAATGATTCACGCCTAATTAGTCTAATGAACGCTATCGGTTTTGCGTTGATTATAAATCGAGCAAGCTCTCGAAACCGGCATTAATTACTATGCAGCAAAATCGATTCAAAACGTTTTTAATAGAATTTATATCCACAACAGGCAACCCAATATACACGCGCATAATATTTATGAATATCAACAAGTTAAAAAGAAATATTACCGAATGATATAGGGAAGTGTGTGTGGTTTTCCAAGCAATACTCGTTAATTTACGTCGAGTAATTTATTTTTTCTTCGCCCTGGGGCTAATTTGATTTGCGTTTTGTGCGGCGGCGCTCAAGGTGACGGCTATTTCGGGCGCGTGCTGGCAACCATCCCAAAATCATTTGTCATTTCTTATCGTCGATTTTTGACGCGCACGTCAATGCACAGCATCATCATCATCATCGTGTAATCGCGTCGTTAAAGTGCAACGAATGCAATAAAAGTACATAAACACTCATTAAATCTATTTGTATAATTAATAAACACTCTGTATCTCATGTTGTTAAATTAGTAGGTATTTTCGTTTGGTCCTAATAGTTTTCTTTACACATTTGTGTCTTTTTTTTGTGTGTAAAGAACAAAGGACTCGGTATTTTTTGTACGCCGAAGGGAATTGAGTTACGACGAACAAAATGGAGAGCCCGAGAGCTAGTTAACACTTTTCCGGCCGTTCCAGCCAGGTGAAACTCTTTGGGCACTTCAAACGTGTTGCAAACCAAACGAAATGACCGCTGTGTTGAAATAGAGCAAAAAAAACTTTAACTAGCGCAGAAAAATCTAATTTTATAGGCAACCAAGTATACTATATTCTATATTCTGTTAAATGTGTTGCCTATATTTTTACTTTTTGTTGTTTTATACGTGATTATATCACTATATTTATGGGTGTGATGTGCAGCGATGCGTAAATTATAATTTTCCGGCTTGTTTCTTAAGATATATTCGCGTATGCAACTCTGAAATGAGTAAAAAGACTAAATAAATCCGCGCGGCGCTGGCGAAAAGATGGATGAGTAGAAATAACGAGCCGGTTCGAGCTACCGAAAACAGGAACCGCTGGAATTGGCAAGCGCCGCTCCATCCTCCCTTGGCTATTATAAATCTCAGCTTTCGTGCGCCCACGCGTTCACATCCACATATTAAATTCGTTGTCTTTTTTTTTATTTGCTACGCGCCGAGGGGCGCCGCTTTATTGTTATCTTCATTCTTTTTACCAGCGAACGAGTTGAGTTGAATCCAAGGGGTTGATTGTAGTCGTATAATTTTTATACACGCCAGAGACTTCGTTTGATATCGACGCAAAATCGTTTGATGTTGAAGAAATAAAAGAAAAGATAAAAACGGATGAAACATTTTATTCGGTAATGGAATAGGCGCTCAGCATTAGTTAAATAATCCCTACTAATATAATGTTTGTTACACTTTCACGCAAAAACTACTTAACCGATCATCATGAAAATTTGTACACATATTCTTAGTGGTCCCCGAATGGTTATAGGCTACTTTTTATTTAATAAAAAAAATTATTTTTTAAATAAAATAAAGAAATTGTTTAGCCAATAATACCTCTGCATCTGGCTATTTGACTACTTTAACGCCATCTAGCATTCCAGCAATGAAGCTCAAACCTAAGTACTATAGTACCATCACACTGTATTATCACACTGTATTACCGACAGCTACGTCAACATCAAATCCAATTGACTACACTATGGAGACTGTACACTATACTTCCATAGACTATATTTTCAGCCATTTTAAAATTCCCGCCATTCTACTTCATTGTTACTTCTTCTGTGATTACCGACGCTTAGGGAAGCAACTTTATTATTTTAGATATTCGTGAGCGAAGCAGCAGGTTAAAGCTAGTAATGTATATTTGGTTGCGTGGTATTTTAAACTTTCCACTTTATATGAATGATGATTACACCGGGGCCAGATTGCTTATGAATTTTATAGTTTATTGCTGAAGTGCTGAAAGTTGCGGACATTTCACCTACGCAATTACACGATTTTCACGAATGTATGCAACCAAATTAACATTTTTAAAGAAATAATTCAATTTTTTCTTTTTCACAGAAAAAGGAATGTTTGTAGCGATTGCGGCTCATTAAAGTAATTATCGAAACGCAACCGTGCATAAAATCAAAGAAAAACACACACAGACGCAGTCTCCGAGGCAGAAAACGTAAAACGCTTCGATTTTACGATCGAATAAAAATACCAGTACTCGCGGGCACTCGCGTTCTTTGTTTTGCGCAAAATATTACATAGTCGCGCAGTACGAATCGGCATAATGCGCGTTTAAATATTATTTTAGTTCTTTGAACGTGTATTCGATTACATGCGGTGCATACGTGTATAATATTAATGGGTGCATAAAATTTGGACATTTATGCTTTCGTCGGGAATAATTTTATTTTCCATGCTGAAATTTGTTTACAATATTCCTTTATAGCTCCATTGCGATTTATTCAACTATCATCTTACGTTTTAATAGAAAAAATCTTTTTTTGCGGTGATTTTGTTGAAGATAAATGCTAAAACGTTAAAAAACCTTGAAAATGTTTTTAAGCTTGCGGATAAAAAGCTCGCAGCACGTTAAAAGCGCTTCAGATGGAGTAAAAGCAAAGTGCTCGTCTCGTTTAAGTTTTTTTCACGCAGGTTTTGTTTTTACCAACAGGGAATGTAAATGCATTGTCGGTGACATGTGAATCATGTCGTAAATCTAAAAAATTCATTTTTCTTTTGAAAGTCTAATAAATTACACAATCAATTACTCAAATACTTAAAATTAATGTATGCAACCATATATACTATACATAATAGTATGTGTATATTTGGTTGCATATATTTATAATGTAATTCAAATTAAATACCTGTTGGCGTAATTTTACGATCGCGTTGGGAGCAGGGATTAATGCTAATGCTCCGCAATTTATTCGCGTGTTTATTATCATGGGGCATCGACTCGCGTGCACTCTGGACGAGACACACTAGATTAGAAAACAAATTGTTGCAACGTAATAAAACACATTAAGTGCACTTAATGCTCGCGTGCGTGACTCATCGATTTGGATTTGATTCTTGATTGATGTTGATTGAACATTAACTATAGGCAACCAAACAAACTTTCATTTTATTTTCATTTACAGACGTATATTCCGAAGGTGCAAGTGATAAATTGTCCCTACCGGATGATGATAGCTTCAAAGATCTAAATTCTTTGACGGATAACAATAACAAAGCGAATAAGCAACAACAACAACATTTAGGTAACGGAAAAGAGGCGTTACCTTCACCACCAACAAATCAAATGCAATTTGTGAGAAAATCAGCTGTAACGTCGGCTGAAACGTATGTGGCTCCGCACTGCGATGGCCCTCTAACGGCAGGTAGCGGCAGCGGCGGTAGTTCATCCATTCCAGCGGCCGGAAGCGCCATCTCCGTCCATCATGAACTACAGTTGTTGCGTGAACAACTTGATCAACAAAGTCAACAAACACAAGCCGCATGCGCACAACTGCAACTAGCCAGGGAACAATTGGCTGCTGAGCAGGTTAGTTATCTACTACTGCGCATGCGCAAATGACTTAAATGAAATTAATTGATATTTTCAGAGTGCACGAATGGAGGCACAAGCGAGAACCCACCAGTTGCTCGTTCATAATCGTGAGTTATTAGATCACATCGCCGCATTGGTGGCGCATCTCCAAGGCAGCGATAAAGCCGCTAATCTACCGCAAAGTTCTCCACATCTCACCATGCCTCAGGTAAGTTCCTGAAACTTATAGAAAACTTGTTGCTCTTGAATAGCTAAAAATATCTAATGTATGCAACTTTATATGCATGCATCTGCGTGTTTCTGTGTTGTGTGCATGCTGCAGTGTAAAGTGTTTGCAAAAAGTGTGTTTCCCAATTGTTGCAAGCAGACAAAGACGAATCAGGACAACAAAAATCATCTGCTCATCGATTTCCTCACCGGAACGCAATGCTAGGTAAAACATAACCTAACTAATCAGCTAGCGCTTACAGTGTCACGTGTTACAATCAACCTCAGGAGTAATAATTTATTTTTAAAATGTTTTCAATTAGCAATCACATCAGGGGTTGGTCGATGGTGGTGTCTATCATGACCCAGACGCTAATTCCATGGATCACAGTCCTGTATTAGCGGCAGCTCTCGGACTCAACCCCCAAGGACTGATTGAAAACCGTGCGGTAACATCAGTCCTCCCAGCGTCACCTCTACGCACCACTTTTAATCCCGGAACCGGGGGAGTGTTTAATTTCGCATCACAACCAACACAATCTCCTGGTCAATTGGATTTTGCTCTGGAAAGTCAACTCCTGCAACGTTTACAGGCGTTGAGTGGTTACACACCTCCGAATTACTACAATCAGAACCTCGCTTTTCTTCCTAACCTCTACGCGAACCCCATGGTGAATAATAATTACACCCTACAAACACCCCCACAGAAAAAATTCACTCCTTCACCTCTACCAGTACGGCATTCGTTTCAAAGCAGTCCTGTAATGGATAAAAGGTTAAGCCCCGCGAGGAATAACGATGTCTATCAATCACAACAAAGTCTTTTGTATCAATCCCAACAAAACCTACAACAAGCTGGTGTTGGAGTTGGGGTTGGAGTGGGGGTAAATTATAGTGGGAGTAATACTTCACCACAGAGACAACTCTCACAACAGAATCTGAATCAAAACAATCAGAATAATAATCTACAGATTCTACAACAACAACAACAACAACAACAACAGCAACAACAACAGGTTAGGTCTGATAGAATGTCTGAACCTAGATATATCAAACCCCTAAGTCAAATGGGTACTTTAACCACAACAGACCCCAATGGTCGTGTGAGGGTTATAGTACCAATTCCGTCTAACCAATCAGAGGATAGGTCTGACGCGGCGGACATGTTGTCTGCGTTACGATTGGGTTCTGCGAGTGGGCCAGGCATCACACGCTCCACCAGCGAGAAAGTGCCCAATCGCAGTGAGCTAATGTCAGAGGTACATCGAACTACATGGGCGAGGCATACTATGAAATAACCTAGTTTTATCACCTCCTCCATAACCTTAAAAAATATTTTATATTTATAAAATTGAATTTCGACGATTGAGAGTTAAATATTCAATGTTACTAAATTATTAAATTGTATATTATGATATTAAAGAAAAAGGATTGTGATTTTATCTTCGACGAAAACTCCATGCAACAAATTATTAATAATAATAATGAATGAATGGCATGGCAGAGGAGAGAATTTGTTATAAATGGAGTTACGGAATCGTTGAAGCGTCCAACCCTCTGATTTTAAATTAATTAAGTCGCATGTCTCGAGTTGTGAATTTCCATTTTCGGACGAAATTTTCATATTCGATGTTGGTTAACTCCTGAAATGTCCCGAGGGTACGTTTATTGCGTTTATATATTTTAAATTTGCATCACTTTTCCGCGAAAAAATTTTAATTGTTATGGTAGGCAACCCAGATTACAAGCAAAGCCAAAAACGTAAATTTCTTCTTATGACGACTTTCAATTACGTAGCGTATAAATACCGTAGTTATAAACTATCCTAAAAATGTACAAATGTATAAATAAACTATGATTCTGTTACGTTCAGGATGTTTACATGTTTGAAACATCCTGTATATGATGCCAATTAATGTATAAATAAAGCTATAAAACAAATTTAACTCATTATCACAATTTTCATGTTTTATGTTAAATTATTTTATTTATCTTCATAAACAACGAGCAACAAGTTTTTTTTTTTTTTAATTTTTTTTTTTTTTTATGTTTTTATTATTTTTAAAAATTATTTTTCAGTTGTCAGCCGCAGCGAAAGTTGAGCGTTGGTTTGAAATGCTGGAGCCGACGTCGATATCGCGCCCCGAGAGCGGATTCGTATCCGGGCCGGATCAGAACGAAGAACAAGATGAACAGGACGACGAACAAGCGATCCTGGAAGGCACCAAGTCGCTGCTTTCAAAGCTCAGCGCGAAGAAACAAAGGAAGTTACTTGGGTTGAAATTGGGAAAAGTTACGACCTTCTGACGTTTGTACAAAAATCGGACGCGTCGCGGCAGGTACAAACGTATTTAGCGCACGATTTTATCATGACACGTCTGAATCAAAACCCAAAACAAAAAATTTTTGCAAAAAAATAAAATTTCGACTGAATTAAAACCAATTATAAATTTAAATTTAAACTTTGGAACTGAAAAATTAAAAATTAACGAGAAAGAAGATCAATTAATTTAGTTTATATTAAGATTAATTTTAAGACTTTTTTTTTATTTGATTTGAGAGTTGGCATTTTATAATTGAACAAGTTTTAATTGTAATTATGCCAATCGCGGGAGATTACACAAAATGACTGAATCACAATGGTGCAGTTTAATTAATATTTTAGTTTAATCGTTTCCTTATTTTATCCAATCGAAATTAAATTGAATATTTGATTATTTCAATAAAATTTCAATACAAATTTTTGGTAATTCAACCAAAATTTTGATTGCTTTGGACTTAAAATACGGAAAAAGCAATTAAAATTGCGGTTTTCAATTAATCCAGCACTACGCTGCCATTAAATCGATAACTATTTCATTTATTTGTGCATAAAATTAATTTGTGTTCATTAATTATCGAGTAGAATGTGTAATGTATAGTATTCTACAAGAATATTATTATATTATGATAATTTTTAGTTATTTACGTAAAAAAAACGCCATTGTACGTAAAGAAACGTAATTTTTAACAATGCGATGACATCGTAATCAGTATTGTAGTAATTTTATTAATTATTAATTAAATAACAGATGATAAATTAAATTTCCATTTTATGCATAAGTCATTGAAGGCTGATTAAGCTATAAATATTCGCAATAATCGTAAATCTAAAATTAAATCAGTTTTTGTAGTGTTTTAGTGATTATGAGCAATTTAATTGTAAGTTATGATGTGCATGATGACTGATTTATTCCGAAAATATATCGATATTAATTTAACAAACACATGGTATGTTGTATTGTCTCATTTCTTGTGTTTTTTCGCATTTTATTCGCTAATATAATTTATGTATTTCATGCGTTTATGACATGACGACCCCGACATCATCGCGCGTCTCGTATAAACTTTATTATGCCGACGTTGATTCTTTTTTGCTCGCGTTTATGCTTTATCACTTTTATCACTCGCGATATTGCGTACATCGAAGTAAGTACAAAAAGAGCGCAGCTTGCGTGCGACAATAACACAATAACGCGTATAAAGTCATTACTTTCTTGGGGTTTGTTTTATTGCGCTGGGTTTTTACGTTTTTCGGTGATGTATTACAATGAAATTACACGAGAATGAAATGGGGGATGGGTAGTGTCATTGGAGAGTTTATACAGGTGAGAAATTTAAGGTATCAGGGGTATTCACTGAAGTTTTGAGTTCAATACCGGTATTTTCAAAATATCGGTATACCGGTTTATTGGTTTTTAAAAAATACATTTTTATGATTTTTTTAAACTCATCTTATTGAAAAATACCGGTATTTTTTAGATTAAAATACCGGTATACCGGTTTTAATACCGGTATTTCACACTCTGAATACCGGTATACCGGTATATATCCCAAATAATTTTATATTGAAAAATATTGGTTATGTAAACAAATAATTCCGGTATACCGATATTGGTACCGGTATTTCACACCCCCTGGATACTATCCACGTGATTAATTAACAATTAGTGAAGGGTACATGCTTGAGCCATTACCAAAGGTAAATTAGTGCTTTCATGTGTTTAACTACCTGTAATTAATTGAAATCTATCATCTAAATGATTTTTAACATCAAATTTCTTAAAAATATGAATAAAACATTGAATTTTATATTAATTAAATTAAAACTAACATTTTTACAACTAATTAATACGAATTATTAACCTTTACACCTTAATATAAATAAATTACCACTTTATCAATGTCCCCAAAAATTTGATAACCAAATTTAATTAAACACCGCCCTAAAATGCAAAATTAACCACAAAGCATTAAACTTGTAATAAAACACTAATGACACATATTTTGCAATGACAAAATGCTCGTTAGTGACTAATTATATTTGTATAATAAATATTCGGGCGGGCGCTGTAATTATCTTAATACACGTTGACGAAGAACACCCTTCCTGCAAAAATGATTATGATCTTATAACTGATGCCTCCGCTATCCACTCCACCCCGAGTTATATTTCCAGTTTTATTTCTCTGAAAGTCGTGGTAAAGATGCGGTAGCAGGGCAGCAGGGCGCGTTCGAGACTTCATTAGTGCAAAGGGAGGATGTGTACAACCCACCCACACCTCCAGCGTTTAGGTGTGGTATGCATGAGTAACTAGACATGTCAACACGTGTGCACACCCCGTGGTGTGTGTTTGTGCTTTTCGAACCGGAATAGAATTCAACATCCGTCATTACTCGTCAACAACTCAACGAGTCAACTGGTTGAATTTTTTTCCTTCCACCAACAAAATAAAACATAGTAAAACATAGTAAAAGTGAAAGAATGAAAAATATACAACCAAGTGATGACGATCATCATGATGGTGGAGATGGCAGGACTTCCGGTGGTGGCCGGACACCAACCGGCATACTGCGACTTGATTTGGGCAAACTTTACAGCCCGGATGTTTCCGGACGCATGCCAAACCCAGAGTTGAAGTTTTTATCTCAGGTTAGTGTAGTTTTACTTGATTTTTGTTTTTAATTTGATTGATTTAGTTAATTATGATTAACTAGCTTTTACCGTACGCGTCTGTAGTCATAGAAGAAGTAACAATGAAGTAGAATGGCGGGAAGTTTAAAATGGCTGAAAGAATAGTCTATGGAAGTATAGTGTACAGTCTCCATAGTGTAGTCAATTGGATTTGATGTTGACGTAGCTGTCGGTAATACAGTGTGATAATACAGTGTGATGGTACTATAGTACTTAGGTTTGAGCTTCATTGCTGGAATGCTAGATGGCGTTAAAGTAGTCAAATAGCCAGATGCATAGGTATTATTGGCTACGCAATTTCTTTATTTTATTTAAAAAATTATTTTTTTAATTAAATAAAAAGTAGCCTATAACCATTCGGGGACCACTAAGAATATGTGTACAAATTTTCATGATGATCGGTTAAGTAGTTTTTGCGTGAAAGTGTAACAAACATCAAGACTTTCACATTTATAATATTAGTAGGGATATTCAGTATTTTTGGTTTTCGCAAAGTAATTAGGCAATTAATATCCAAATATCCTTGTAATTACATTCCGAATCAGCGAACTCCACATGCTTTTACTTTAATTAACAAAAACAAAAGCGCATAAATCTATGCCGGGCAGCGTTCGTCCTGCGTGTCGATGTTGTTCATGTCCCGATCCTCAACAATTGAACCATGCCAGCACAATGCTTCTATCACTCTGCTAATGGCAACCAACACAAGAAAACACAATTTGTTATTCACTTGTACATGAAACCATACAATGTGTTCAAGTTATACAACCAAATATGCATAAAAAAGACTATTACTGGTTTTGATCAGGTACATTGTGTATAATATGTGAATTCCATAAAGAAATTGGAGGGTTGCAGGACGAGGTGTTACGGGAATGGCAGGATAATGTATGGTATTCGTGGATGTTGCAGAGGTGCGGTCCGCGGATTGAATAAACGCGTGCTTTCGAGCTTTTTTCCTGTCGGATCGCCATTAAATTATGTATAACTCTTTTTCACTTACCACCACCACTACCACCGGCAGGACTCTTGCTTTTGCTTGCGTGCAATCCGCGAGACGCAACAATAAGTATCGGCTCGTCCTGCTTTGCGGCAGTTTTTAAGCTTTGAAGCGTGCCGCGCACTTGAAAAACTTGATTAAAGCACAAAGACAAAAGCTTGAGTTGTGAGTTATTCATTTGGGGCTTTGTGCAGATCGAACCGGCTTCACCGCAGCCGTCAATCGGCTCTCGACTTTCGGTCACTTTCGCTGAGGATTCCACTTCGAAGAGTTTTACATATACCGACGTTAAAACCATGGATAAAGTGCATTTTCCAGATCAAACACAAGGTAAACTATATTATCATCAAATTATTATAATAATTTACACTAAATTTGAACAAAAAAAGAAGCAGAAGAAGATTCAAATGAAGAAGATTATTCCGAAAGTCTCAAGGCGATTATAAACCGTCGTGCGTCCGTACGCAGATCAAAAAAACGTCATGGCCGCCGTGGTAGTTCCCCTTTCAGTCCAGATATACTCCCAGAGACAGAAAATGGTCGCCGGAGGTCTTCCGTTTTCACTACAAGCAGCGGAGAGTAATAAAACATCCCCAACACATAAAAATTCAACATAATGTATGCAACTTTACTTACAGTACAGGAATAACAATGGAAGATAGTTATTCCGCAGGCGTTACACAGGAACAAATCTTTGAAAACATAAAACTACACAAAGAAGTCCTCAGTAATGTAAAAATGCAGCCGTGGAACATGCGTCGTAAACTAAAACTTGTGCAAACAGCTAAAGCTTACATTAAAAAGCACGAGGGGGCGCTACAGGAGAGATTAGCACAGAGTCATTCAACGAAAGATATGTTAGCGAGGTGTAATATATATTTAGTCAAGGTAGGCAACTAAATATACTTGTAATAAGTTGTAATGTGTTGTGTGTTGCATATCGTTACATAGAAACTACAAAGATTGAAACGTGAAATGGCGAATTTATCAAACTGGTTGATTCCTTGGGAGAGTCGAATCAAAGAAATCGAGTCACATTTTGGTTCTGTTGTTGCATCGTATTTTATATTTCTACGATGGTTGTTCTGGGTAAATATCGCTATTTCTTCCATATGGGTTGCTTTCGCCACAGTACCAGAGGTAAAGTTTTAAAAATATTTAAAATAATTTTTTGGTATAATATAAGGTGGACCACTTTTTGTTTCCAAATAATATGGTCCCAAAAGCATGGAGGGGTTAGCCGCAAGTCCCATGGGTTGCGCAGTTAATTTTTTCAGCCGCCCCTCGACATAATCCGTCCACAATTTAAAATTAAACGCTCGAAAAACATGCGCGTCTATCATAGACGCAGCCCAATATTCACAAGCACGATTATGATTACAATTTGTATCGCCATAACATCCGGGTTGTGTTTTTCCACCATTCGGGTAGAAATCAACATGGCCGCATGTGTCAAACGTGCCTTTTTGACCTCCGTTTGTGTGAATGACATCAACAAACTTGGCGATGTGTTTTAATTCTTCTGAGGTGGTCTTTAACGCCAAGGAACCCAGAGTGGGATCCAATGACGTTAATCTGGAAATCCGTTTTCCGGTTAGCGTCGTGATTTTGTGCGCTGCCTGAATAGCAATCAGCGCTCCCAAACCGTGTCCGACGAAGTGAACGCACTTAAAAGGCACACGATTTGCCTTGATTGCTTCGATCGTGAAATTAGCAAGTCGAGATGCCACGAGGTCAGTGCTTTCATACGCTGACCGGAAATCTGCTGCCGCCATCTTGGAATAGTCTAGGGATATTACAGACCAACGATTTTTACGTCCCATTGCTTCAATTACTTGTAAAACCCATGGAGATTTTGTATTATCCGTCCAATCATGTATTATTATTTTTATTGGTGTAGAATGGGTTGCATCCAACTGAGGAAGGTGGTAATTTTTAATCAGCAATAATTCTGTTGAATTTCTACAGAAAAAAATGAATAAAAAACATGAAATAAAGTAAATAATACTCACAAATGATAAATATTAAAATTTACATCGTTTTGGCTTTGAATTCGATTAGTTAAACTTTGTTTCACACCCCTGAGCGCAAGCAGGTTAAGTAGAGTCACTAAAAATAACCCCATTTTAACTAACTGAGTCAAACTCATCGTGACAAACTTAAGTAGACTTAAATATTTGCATAATACATTGTGCAATATTTGTTTAATGTCCATACATATTTATACAACATAATTCCCAGGTGTTTGGTTGTTTTATTATTGTTCACAGTTGCTAACTGCAGACTTCGACCACCAGTCGGAGCGCAAGTCGATCCTACCCGAGGACAAGTACAACGCAACCAACTTTCTCACCCTCTGGGACTTTGAAGGGGTTTTCAAGTACTCGCCGATGTTCTACGGCTGGTACACGAACGTCACGCGCTCTGAATATGCCAGCGGGGGCGGCGGAGGTGGCTATCGCCTTCCACTAGCGTACTTCCTCACTGGATTGGCTGTCTACATTTTTAGCTTTGTAGCCACCCTGCGCAAGTAAGCGGGGCATAAAAATTTTACTATCAAAGTGCACTCAGAGTGTAAATTCAAGGATTCACAAAAATTTCTTTTATGTGTGCAGAATGGCGGAAAATTCGAGAATGTCGAAGCTTTCAGAGAAGGAAGACGAGTGTATTTTCTCATGGAAACTGTTCACCGGCTGGGATTATATGATTGGCAATGCGGAGACAGCGACGAATCGCGTAGCATCGATTAATATGAGTTTTAAAGAAGCTTTGCTTGAAGAAGCAGAGAAAAAACGCGAAGCGCAAAGGTATGTGTAACATAGGCAACCAAATATACACATAATAATGTTTTATTCTAGTTGGAAGATAATCGGCAGTCGAGTATTAGTAAACATCGGCGTGTTGCTATTATTAGCATTGTCAGCGTATGCTGTTATTCAAGTTGTCGCCCGATCGAATGACAAAGACGCGACGAGCACAACATGGCGGCGTAATGAAATAACCGTCGTCATGTCACTCATCACGTTCATCTTTCCGATATTTTTTGAGCTCCTGGGTTATTTTGAGCATTACCATCCGCGTAAACAACTACGTCTTCAACTAGCACGCATTATGGTTCTTAATCTTCTAAATTTATACTCGTTAATCTTTGCGCTCTTCGTGAAAATCGACAAAATGGTACACAAAACTTTTTTATCTTTAATATAGATGGCGTTACTAATATAAAATCTGTGTTTTTTTTCTGTAGACAAGTGGAAATACAAACGAAACAAAAAGTTCTCTTTACGCATCGACCACTATCGATCCATACTTATCTGCCGAGACGCCCACGCGTCTATTTCCGCTACGACTTGAAGTGGGAAACTTGGTGCGCGAGGTGTTCGCCAATGTGACGCAAACAATGGCGGCAGCGTGGGAGCCAGCCGTCAACGCCACTAATTTCTATGATTACGTCACCAACACCACCGCCGAGTTGGCTCTTAATTATTTCGGCAATGCCAGCGCCGAAACTTCCACCACGGAAGTGACAACGTCTGAATACGCCGACAACGAATTCGGTTATGAATTGGATTTTACTCAAGTGCAAGACGCGCTGGAGACACTATTCACGACGTTGTTTACCATATTCGACAATGCTACCACAATGGCTGATAACGAAACATTTTACGAAGAATCCCTAAGCACTTTTAGCACATTAATCGAATCCACAATAACCTCAACTGTTGATTATGAAAGCACAAGTGCAATCACACCTATGCAACCAATTATACACTCAGCAAACACCATTGCTCCGCTTGATTATGTCACGCGGAGTAAACTACGCGGGTTGTGTTGGGAGACAATGTTCGGACAGGAATTAGTTAAACTAACAGTCATGGATCTCATCATGACGTTATTGTCAATATTATTGATTGATTTTTTTCGTGGGTTATTCGTGCGGTATATGAACGGCTGCTGGTGTTGGGACCTGGAGAAGAAATTCCCGCAATATGGCGACTTTAAAGTCGCCGAAAATATTTTGCATTTAGTTAATAATCAAGGAAATGTCTGGATGGGTATGTTTTTCAGTCCGGGACTAGTGGTGATTAATGTTTTCAAACTTTACATCATGATGTACTTGAGATCTTGGGCGGTGTTGACTTGCAACGTCCCGCATGAGGTTATATTTCGCGCATCACGCAGTAACAACTTTTATTACGCCCTGTTATTGATGATGTTATTCCTCTGTGTACTTCCGGTGAGTTTCGCGATAGTCTGGTTGAAACCTTCGGATAATTGCGGACCGTTTTCTGGTTACACGAGAATTTTTCATATTTTCACGAATACGCTGCGTAAAGAGTTGCCTGAATCCACACACATTGCGCTTGATTATATTGCATCACCCGGTATAGTGATTCCGTTGTTAATGTTGCTCGTGTTGATTATTTATTATTTGATTTCTTTATCAGCGGCATTGCGAGAGGCTAATAATGATTTAAAGGTTAGTTTAGGTTATTATACTGGGTGTTGAGTTTTTAATTTTTTTAAATTTTTTTGTTTTTTTGTTTTTTAGATACAATTGCGTCGTGAGCGGACTGAAGAACGTCGTAAAATGTTCCAAATTGTCGTAAAACGTCGACGCGGAGGTTCCGACGGCTCGGATACTAACCCTTTCCTAAAGTGGAGAAAACTGTTGCGGGAAATGCCGAACAACAAAAGTTTCGATGAAACGCCGAAGCTCAGCAGGTCCGAAGCGCCGGAAGCAGCAGCAGCGCCGCAATTGTCGAAATTCATCGGACGTGCAATTAAAAACCGCAAGGCAATCGAAGCGCAGCCGAAATCGGAAGTCAATGATCAACCGGATGATGCCACCGACACCGAAACGCACGATTCACTACCAGATGATTACAGACAACGGAAATCTCGAGGACAACCCGGCGGAGAAGAAAAAAAGAGCAGAAAATCCGCGCACAAAAAACGCAAAGATTCAAACACATCAAATTGGTCCGAAGTGATACCAGTGATAACAATTAGCAAGACAGAAAGCGCCGAGTGTATTATCGAAGATAAATCCGACTGTGAAACGGCGAAAACGATGAAAATTCAAAAAGTCACTTCGGGAGGCAATGAAAGTCCAAAAGGTCGTTACATGTTGAAAAAGCAACCGGTTGTTGACGATCAGGAAATTAAGAAAAGCCCAAGGAAATCACAGGAGGCGAAAAAAGTTTTTCAGGAATCTTCGACGAACACCACCACAGAGACACGCACCGAGCCGTCGACGGATTACAGGGATAGCACGTTTTCTAATTAACATTGTTTGCTTTCGACTTAATTTCGTCGTGTGGCGGCAGAGGCGGCGGCGGCGGATAATCTCAGCGCGCTCAGAGTTAATTAAACGCCGAAAATATCCGGAATGTTCATATTCGTATAATATTCACCTCACATGTGTACGTGTGTAAATTTGGTTGCATACCATCTAAAAATGCACATAACCTATTTTTAACACATTAATGTTTGAAATATGAATGTTAGTGTAATGTTAATGATGTAACCGAGTAACTAATGAATGAATAGTGACTTAACACAACGCATCCGTTATTTTTTCGTATCGTATTGTGCGATAAGGGCTGGCACAAATCACTTGGCCTTCGGTGAGAACTTTTGAACTCTGCTATCTTGTGGTGTCTTAAATGTGTCATCGAACTTTCTTTAAATTTAATAATTTTTATTATTTCATTAAGAAAAATTGAAATAAAAAAATTTTTTTTCTTGAAAAAATTGTTTTTTAGGTCTGTAGGTGTTAATTAATTAATTAAAAATTAAATTTTGATTATAACTAATTAAATAATAAGTATTTTATCGAATAATAATAATTTTATATTGTTTTATTAATTTTTTGTTGGTTAAATCCGCCGAAAGGAAGTTTGACATCGCGACGAGAGGAAAGGAAATACGATTGCGCATTATCAATCTATTTTTATCACAACACGCCCTCAATTTCAGCATAAAACCAAAAAATAAAACATTTTCATAAATTTCATTACTCAAGTTAAGTCAACTTGACTTAAGCCTATTTGGTTGCTAGTGTGTGGCGTGGTTGCGTGGTTGGTGGTGTGAGTTAAAAGTAAAATGTGGTAGACAGACCTACCAGCGAGTCGCCGACTGGCTGAGCCGAGTTCGCCTGCGCACATCGCTTCAGTCGCCTGCACTCGGGCATCTGGAGAACAGCCGCGCACGCCGTGTCTTGACTTAAGTCGTGTTCAATCTCCGTGAACTGTTTTTTATCAGCGGTGCGCACACGTGAGATGAAATCGTCGCAATGGTGAAATAACTTAACTTAAGCAAAAATACTTAATGCTTCAAAATAAAACCCGATGTGAAAATTCTGTGTGTGCATAGTGTTTTAATGCAGTGCGAGTGAAAATCAAGTGTGCTTCGAGTGACTTAAGTAAAGTGTAATATTAGACTCAAGATGCGGTTGAAATTGAGTGCTTGCATTTTGCTGGCGCACATCTTTTGGGAGTCGCGCGCCCTGGACATGGCCTACACGCCGGTGTTGGGCACGAACGGCACAAGATGCTACGACGATATGCGTCGGCCGCAGGTATAAACACGCTTCTTTTGAGTTTATTTTCTTTTAGACTTCCTGAACCTGAACCTGATCAAAACCCACGGCAGTCTACAATTGAATAAATTTTTTCTTGTTTAAAATCAAAAAAAAAAAATAAAAAAAAAGAATCACATAAGCGCATTCTTAGAAAACAAAAGTGTTTTCAGTCAACGAAGCAGAAAACGCATAAAATTTGCTATCGTAAACAACCAGCTCGGGTTGCGGCCGGCCGCTGTATTTTGCATTCATGGTGATTTAATTAATTAATGACTATGGTGCAAAATTTTCATGCACCACGACTATAAATATCAAAATATCACAAAACCGCATTGTAACCTTTGAAATCCATGCATACTCGTACATAACCAATAATCCATTTAATATAGGCAACCAAATATGTTTATGTATATTGATTTTCACTCGCAACTCGTAACTTACTCGGAATTGTGTCTGGTTGGTGATGTGATTCGTGGCATTGCACTGTTTCTATTTTAAAACAAGCTGAAAGCAACAGCAGGGAGTCTGTATCGTGTATTAATGGCTGAAACTGACATGAGTTGATTCTAAATTTATTTAGTACTTACCTACACCAAACACAGTTATTACAACATCCGAAACACACAAAAAACAAAAAACACAAATTTTGAGGTTAGAAACACACACGACGCCATTTTATACAACGCCATCTTTGTATATACAATTAAAATGTAATGATTGCTTAATTTTAATTAATAAACTTATCTTCTATGCGCTGATGTATTAATAACCGCTTATTAATTTCTCCGGTGAATAAAAAACAACTCAATCTTTATATCTTCGCATCTTGAAAGTAGAAAACTTGTTTCTTCAACGCATCAACCGAATGTCTATGAAACCAACATTTATTATTCACGTGAATAGTTTTCCTTGGCTAGAAATTTAAATTTGAGAGTTTTACATGTACCAGCTGGTAGGTTTAGAGCTTGTAGTAGTTGTGTTGGGAGCTTTACGGCGAAAAGCTCTCCCCGGCGGTGATTATTGAGTAAGCCATAAATGTCCGAGCGCAATAAATCGCGTACGGGTCACACACAATGGACACCAACACCAGCACCACGTTTATTCCCTGTATTTTCCTAGAAGTTACACTAAATCACCAAATACCTCGCGTATATTTATTTAATTACCACGTTTAACGTATTGGATGTAATATTTTATGGTTAAGTGATTTTTAAGTTGCCTATATTAAGATTTGACGATTGTTTTCTAGATTTGTGGTTAGGTGCGTTTTATGAATGAAAAGACGTGTGTTTGCATTGAGTTGTTTGATTGTTTGAGTTGTTAAACATGTTAAACACACAATACCACCACCAGATGGACTTCTTCCAGACTTCTTCTTTGCTCGCATGGCGACGCGCGCCATAATTTATCGTCGCATATAAATTACAGTTTAATATTGCGCTCAAGTTGATTTAGATTAAACTCGTCCGGCGAAGAATTCGGCCTGTTTCCAATGCTGCACCGTTGTTGTTGTTACCTTTACGAAGAAGAGGTCTTGAGATGTTGAGTTCTTGAGGTAATTCCGAGCATGCCGACCGATGGGCGATAATTGCACATTCTGCGAAATAAAATATTTACAGCCTGATGTTGCATGGTAGACGGCGTGGCGCGGTTTCTTTTTGTAAAATGTTAAAATGTTCAAGTATTGCGTATTTTTTTGCATTTTTTTTTCTTCTTAACCTTATTTACATCCACACAGCATGAATTCAAGGCGCGTTGAATAAATTCTTGAAAGCTGCGCCGCGCCGTTCGAAACTCTTTGGGTCTTGGCGTTTTGGGCGGTAGCAAGATGTGCGCGCCGAAGTGATTTTGCAATTAATTAAAAAGCTGAATTACGTCTGACGCCCAACAAAGGACACGCCGACTGCGTGAAAGTACAATTTCAGGCATCAAATCAACTTTCGCATTTTTATTTTGCCGAAAATTAACAAATTTAATCTTTAAACGCCAAAATACATACTTTACCTGCTTATATATCAATTTAGTCGTTAAAGCGTTATAAATACTCTATGTAACGACGAAAAATATTTTAATTTCTTGCAATTATGAGCTAGAATATTTTTTCAAAGACGGAATTCATATTTAGACTTCAGGAAATATTTACCGGCATTTTTACAAGAGTAATTGTGTTTATAACCAACTTACAAAAGATTAAAAAGTTGCCTATCCACGTAAAATCATCATATTTGGTTATTTTTTGTTTCTCGTTGTAACATAACCTAGCAATAACGTAATTTTTAATTTTAGTGGTTAAAAAGTTGCATAACTTGTTCAGAAATACATAAAAGCTAAGTTTTTTGAAGAAATAATTCGTAAAACGTGTGAATTTTAACTAAAAACTAAAAAAAACTCTAAAATTTGGTTATGTTTAGTTCCTCGATGTATAAAATTGAAATAAGTGATACATCATTCGTGTGTTTCTGTTGTTGTTATAAAACTTTCCCATTTGTAACATTTTCATTTTCATTTCCAAAGATATAATGCGCTAGTTCGTGCTGTTATCTGTCTATCCGCATCGAGTCAAACTTTTAATTGTTATTTACGAGCCCGTTACTGCGTCCAAATGCTAACCACATTGCAGTCGTTTCTGGCTGACACTTTCGTGACTGGCACGCGTTGTAATTACTCAATTTAATGGAAACGTAAATAAGCATGCGGTTCAAACAAACTGTTTTCACAAATAAATCATTTTTAAACCTTTCTGTTTTTTTTTCGAATGAAAACCTGAGATTTTTTTAGATTACAATAGCGAATACTGGAAAATCAGTCGAGGTGGAAAGTTAAGATATAAGCTCGTAATCTTCCATCGCACGAGGCGCAAGCGCACCAACACACGAGTTTATATCAAGCGTGTGTATAAGATGCTGTTCTTCGTGCGCTCAAGACGTCCGCGTCGGGTCGTCAACCCCAATATATCCAATCCCATCTTGCACACGTGCATAAAACCCATCCTATCACTATACAACTCAATCATATTCCACAAAAAACAAAAAAAATCAATTTTTCTAAAAAAAAAATTAATTTTTCAGAGATGTATACCAGGATTTGAAAATCCAGCCTTCAATAATCTGATCGAAGCGACAAATACCTGCGGCGAGAACGGCCCAATCGAATACTGTGTCCAAACGGGAATCACCGGCATCCGGAAGGCGTGCACCGTATGCAACCCCGACCAACATTCCGCGCGTTATCTCACCGACGACAGCAAAGACCAACAAACCTGGTGGCAATCCGAAACAATGAACGAAAACATTCAATACCCCAACACGGTTAACCTCACTTTAAACCTAGGTATGTCTATGTTTAATGTATGCAACCAACTGTGCGTGTGGCCATATATAGCGTTCTGAAAACGTCGCCGCTCGATTCTATAAATAATGTAAAACCATCATCGAATAATAAGCACGTACGCGTACTATTTATGGAATTACAGCCTGCACGCATGAAATACGTAACCTCAAACAGTGTAATTATCACGAAATATTTACGTGGGCATGCATTGTGCGCGCACAATTTAAGAGGAAGCATAAATCAGTTCTGATTCATTACTTGTGTTAAAAGTGTCGTGGGTGTTTTAATACCCAATTTGAAATTGGACGCGCGGATATCCAAACATAACCTAAACTTGTTTCTATCTTGGTAATTACAGGTAAAGCTTTCGACATTACCTATGTCCGCATTTGGTTCCACTCACCAAGACCGGAAAGCTTCGCCATTTACAAACGTACATGCGAAACATGTCCATGGGTACCATACCAGTACTACAGGTAATTATTACACAACATAGGCAACCCAATATACAAAAAATAATTTCTGGTTTGTTTTTAGTGCTACATGTCGTGATACGTACAGTTTACCAGACTCCACACACATTGGCAAAGGTGAAGACACGCGAGCACTGTGCACATCTGAATATTCCGATATTTCACCGCTCAAAGACGGAAATATCGCGTTCGCAACCCTGGAATACCGTCCATCGGCGTACAACTTTGACGCTAGTCCCGAACTTCAGGTAATTTACCAATATATTTTCATTTTCACGTAGACATAAATTTTACAAAATTGC
Organism: Dalotia coriaria; assembly: GCF_025399875.1. Taxonomy (NCBI): domain Eukaryota; kingdom Metazoa; phylum Arthropoda; class Insecta; order Coleoptera; family Staphylinidae; genus Dalotia; species Dalotia coriaria. The sequence continues at coordinate 82,134 of NW_027045449.1, forward strand.
AAGAAATAAACAATAACAGAGGATAAATTTTTTCTTCTTCTTCATTTTGATGGGTGATTAAATGGCGAGTCCAAAAACGGACACGATGCAATACATTGTCTTGTTCTCCCATCGGACAGTGCATGTGCCATCAGTGGCACTGTCCCAGTAACAGGAGCTAGCTGTATGGAGACCAGCACCAGTTTTCTGCATAATGCTGCAGGTGACGACGTACTTGAATGCTTTCTTGAGTTTACTCAGCGCGCTCAGACACTGCTCGGAGACGGTGGCACTCCACTGATTCACCTTCTCCTGTTGGTAACTGTTACCGCCGATGGTCGCCTCGATGGTTTCGTTGATGATCTTACTCACGTCCTCGACAACGAACTGATTCTCGCCGTCGTCCATGCTGGCCGAATTTCGACGTGCGTGTCCACCCCAGCTGTCAGACTGATAATTTTTCCTGTCGAACATGGTCACTTGATCGCCATTTTCGACAATTTCACTTGATTCACTCAAATCTGACATGGCAACCACGAAAAACTTAGTTTTTTAGTTTTTTAGTGTTAATTCTTTCAAGGAGTAGACTGGAATGTAGTGCAGGAGGTGAAAGTGGAAATTCGAGGGTGTTACACGACGTGCGTTTCGCGCATTCGGAAATCGCTGTTTTTCCGAGGGGGAAAATCGCGGCGAGTCACGCGATGATAGAGGAAACGCTGCGCATCGACCCAATTTGGCCTGTTTTCTTTAAAAACCCCCAGCGGGTATTTGTATTTAAACATTTTCGAGCAAGTAGCGCTTACACATATCCGCAGGACTTGGCAAAACATCCCGGCCGTCATCAATCATTTCATACCCTCGAAAAAGCACAATAGACAGCTTACACACAATATTGAACAATTGAACAATACACGGTATCGAATCCTATCAAATTTTACGATACCTCGCGTATACAAAACAAAAGCGAAAGGATATTTGCTGTTTTTTACAGCGCCTGTTGTGCTGCAACCAAAATAACACTTTAAATAACTTTGGGTTGCCTATAGTCACGCGCAACGTAAATAATTTCATGTTTTTTCTTCTCCGCAGGAATGGGTCACTGCAACAGACATCCGCATCTCATTGAATCGTTTGAATACCTTTGGTGATGAAGTTTTTGGTGCAACTGAAGTGCTACGTTCGTATTTCTACGCGATTGTTGAAGTATCAGTGGGTGCGCGTTGTAAGTGCAACGGACACGCTTCCGAGTGCGTAATTTCCACGGGAATCGATGGGAGTCAGAGGCGCGTTTGTAAATGTGAACATTATACTGCTGGCGCTGATTGTAATGAGTGTTTGCCGTTCTTCAACGATGCACCTTGGCGGAGAGCTTCCGAAAAGAATGCGCACGAGTGTAAACGTAAGTTGATTTTTTTTTCGTTTTATTTTTTTTGAATTTCAATTTTCTTTGTGATATTGAACGGAGATGAAAATTGAAATGCACCCAGCGTGCAGCGCATAAAGGTCATATCAATATGAACGACGCGGTGAAATGGAAGAGTTCGTGATCTTTTACACCTACACTTTTTGATTCAACTCAGGTGTGTTCACAATTTGTTATGAAAACAAGTTAAATGATATTTTTAAATTTATATATAACTAGCTGTTGCCCGCGACTTCGTTCCGGCAGTGTTTAATAAAAATGTAATTCGTTTTTACTCTCTTGTTCTAGACATACTCGTAGTAAGAGTCAATTCTATCAATAAGATTAGCACATTCGGGGACCACTAAGAATATGTGTACAAATTTTCATGATGATCGGTTAAGTAGTTTTTGCGTGAAAGTGTAACAAACATCAGGACTTTCGCATTTATAATATTAGTAGGGATATAGGCAACCAAGGAGACATTAAAAGTGTCATGTTTATTTTTATGTACTTTTAGTTGCCTATATTAAGATAACTTACGCTCTGTATGTTTATTTATTTACAACACGCTTCATATTTATGTATCATGTTGGTGGCATCCAGCATCCAGTGCACATCAGTAAGTTATTCCGAATAAGTACACAATTTACTTTTCACCGACGCAATCAACGTCGCTCAAATGTGTGGCGCTCACGTCTCAAATCAACTTCAACTTCAACTTCAACTTTAACTTCCTACCGCATAACGATGCATATACAAAATGCATTGCATTGCATTGCACTCGCAATCATATCAAATTGTAGCTTACTCCTAGCTGATGCAATGCAAGCGAATTGAAACGAAATGAGGATGAAGAGATGCATTCGGAATTTTATCTCCGAATAAAACTACTATATGTGTATTGCGCAATTATTTATTTACATAAATTTTAGATGCGCCTTCGAAGAAGATGGAACATAATAATCGATAAATATTCAAATGTATTCGAATGAATAAACGCCGATAAGAAATTGTTGTGATGAAAGTCGTGTTATTTACACAAAACACAATAAAATGGAAGATTTACCTCGGGTTTGAAAATAATAAGTCATAAGTTGCAGGAAACGTGAAAACGTCGATAAGTAATTAGTGAGATTAGTGCATGCGTATGCAGTGAACATATTTGCTTAGTCAAACACAAACTACTGAATGATATTACATACAATGCGTTCACATTGAATTTTTATTGTTAAATTGATAAATTCCTAATGAAAATTAATTTTTTTAAAGTTTTTTTTATGATAAAAAACATAACTTTTTTGAAAGATTCTTTTTTCTTAATTTTTTCGATATTTTACTAAATATTTTATTATAGGCAACCTTAATCACACAAAATAAAGTATACTTGGTTGCCTATTTATACCGCAACTCAACCACTATGTTTACTACTACTTTTCTTAACTTTTTGCAATTACTTCACCTGTTTTGATTACACAACACACATGGTAGAAACCAAAAGAGTAGTAGTAAGATACAAGTCCGCACTCCGTCCACCTGAACCCGCGAAGAATCGTGAGTCAGTCACCACACGGCACAGCACACGGTTCGCGGTCAATTCGAAAAACATCTGAACTTTTCAATCGCATTTCACGCGAATCCCCAGCAATTAAATGCAATTTTAAATTAAAACTATAATCAACCACTTGATAAAAATACAATTAATCATGATTCATCTAAATTACCCACTTGAGAAGCTTAAAATTTAAATGTTATTACCAAAAATGAGTTTTGCGTTAAATATTTGTTCGTTTTTGATCATCTTAATCACTTTTCGTGTGTGTCTTACTCTCGCTTCCGAATGGGATGGATTCACGCCTTGGTATTCGGATTCATGTGAGTAAAATTAAATAAAATCGTACGGTTTACGGCGCCGTAGGTAAATTTACATATTAATTAATCACACGCAGCGTAACGTCAGCACTGGTTGAAAATGTCATTGTACATTGAGGCATTCGTAGCTTCCATCTGTCGATTTTATGTAATTACATTAATATTCCTCTTGTGACGTACAAATTATTTGTTTATTTGTTTGGAATGTGACATATGGCATCGTAGAAGTATGCTAGGCAACCAACATTACATTATACTAGGTTATGTTTAGTGTGACACTTTTAAATCCGTTAATTTATGCGTGATTTGATCGTAAATCAACGCGAATAATGCTCAATAGCCAGAATAATTAAAAATAAACGTTCGCGATGATAAATGACGACATAAATAACACCTTAACAACTGCAGTGATTTATTTCCCGCCTGCGATTTCAATATAAGTCCAATTAGAAAATATAATAAGTGTGATTGTCGACTTTCACGACCCAAGCACATATTTAACAGTAAAATTAATGTACAATTGTTCTCTAAGCGAAACTAAATTTAAAAACGGCGCCATTGTTATTGAACATATCGCAAATCTTGACTCAAGAAGGGGTATAATATAATATACATATAAACATTTTAAGTGCAATAAAGTCGTTACGATTAGATACGAAAGTAAATTGAGATTTATTCTATTCTAGTAATTGATGTTATTTGGGTTGCATATAATTGCTGGTTATGTTGAATGTGTTGTCTACTCATGCGAATATGTTTACCAAAGTTAAAAGAAGATAATCCCTATCCCTACTAATATTATAAATGCGAAAGTCCTGATGTTTGTTACACTTTCACGCAAAAACTACTTAACCGATCATCATGAAAATTTGTACACATATTCTTAGTGGTCCCCGAATGGTTATAGGCTACTTTTTATTTAATAAAAAAATTATTTTTTTAAATAAAATAAAGAAATTGTTTAGCCAATAATACCTCTGCATCTGGCTATTTGACTACTTTAACGCCATCTAGCATTCCAGCAATGAAGCTTAAACCTAAGTATTATAGTACCATCACACTGTATTATCACATTGTATTACCGACAGCTACGTCAACATCAAATCCAATTGACTACACTATGGAGACTGTACACTATACTTCCATAGACTATACTTTCAGCCATTTTAAACTTCCCGCCATTCTACTTCATTGTTACTTCTTCTGTGACTACCGACGCTTATGGAAACAACTTCATTATTTTAGATATTCGCGAGCGAAGCTAGTCTTCTTTATAAACATGGAAATACATGACATTCTTGAGGAATTCTTTGGCCACTGGCGGCCATTATCCCACGATATATATATATTGTCCACTACAATGCGAGCACACGCTTTTTTTTCACTTTACTATGCCTAAAGCGAAGTGTATGGCTATTTAAGGTGGTCGTAAAACAATGCGTTGCTTATATGGTAACACGCGCTAAACGTATCTGATGTGACATCATTAGCTCACTTACAAAATGGCCGCGCAGCGTAAAACCCTTTTAAACTAAAATGTAACTTTTTTCATTTTGTTTTGCTTTCAGCATGCAACTGTAATAATTTCTCCAATCGTTGTTACTTCGACAATGAACTCTACAAGAAAACCGGCCATGGCGGCCATTGCCTCGACTGCGCCGACAACCGCGACGGTCCTAATTGCGAACGCTGCAAAGAAAACTACTACCAAAATCAAGACCAATACTGCCAGGCATGTGATTGTGACCCAGAAGGTTCACGAAACCTCCAATGCAATTCCGAAGGTAAATGTTTCTGTCGTCCGGGTGTCACCGGCGATAAATGCGACATGTGCGACGAGAACTTTTACAATTTCGGCCCGGATGGATGCAAGTCATGCGGTTGCAGTGATGCTGGTGCGGTGAAGAGCATCCCGAAGTGTGACGCCTACACCGGCGCCTGCACGTGCAAGGACAACGTCGAAGGTAAACGATGCCGTGAATGTAAACCCGGTTACTTCAATCTGGACGAAGAGAATGAATTCGGATGTACGCCTTGTTTCTGCTACGGACACTCGTCCGAATGTCAATCGGTTAATGGCTACGCGCGTTATCAGATCGAATCGATGTTTACGAAGGGCAATGAGCGTTGGAGAGCGATGAATGTCTACAATACAACCATAGACATGCAATACAATGCGTTATCGCATAGTATTGGTGTGTCAGCGCCGGATAATCAGGATGTTTACTTTGTTGCACCCGAGAAGTTCCTTGGGGACCAGCGGGCTTCCTATAATCAGTTGTTACAGTTCACGTTGAGGACCGGGGAAGGTTATGTGGTACCAGGAGCAACTGATATCATCCTTGAAGGTGCTGGATATTCAATTACTAATCATATTTTCGCGCAGGGGAATGAATTACCATCAATTCAGGTAAATTTTTTAACGCAAATCAAAAATCTTAATTTTATACAGGGTGTTTCTTAAATTTAGAATCATGAATACAAGTTCCGCCTCCATGAACATCCATCCTACGCGTGGAACCCTCGATTATCCGCTCGTGCGTTCATGTCGATTTTAACCAATTTGACGGCCATTAAGATCCGCGCCACTTATGCGCAGCAAAATGCCGTTGGTTTCTTGCAACATGTGCGCTTGGAGACTGCATCGCGTGGTGTTGCTGGTAAACCTGCTCTGTGGGTGGAACAATGCTCATGCCCTGAAGGTACCAATAAATCAACACCTCCTCCATAAAAAAAACAACTAATTTCCTTTTGTTTTTAGGTTATATTGGTCAATTTTGTGAATCTTGCGCACCTGGTTACCGGCACTCACCTTCAATTGGTCCTTTCATGTCCTGTGTCCCTTGTAATTGTAACAATCACGCTGATAACTGTGATTCCGAAACGGGACGTTGTATTTGTAAGCATAACACGACCGGAAGTAATTGTGATTTATGCGCGAGGGGTTTCTATGGTAACGCATTGGGTGGTACCTTTGATGATTGTCAACCTTGTGGGTGTCCCAATGGCGGTGCTTGTATCCAAATAGAAGATGATACTGTTTGTGTGGAATGTCCTGTTGGTTACACAGGGTCAAGGTGTGATGTCTGCTCAGATGGGTATTTTGGTGATCCTACTGGTAGATATGGGCCTAAAACACCTTGTCAAGCTTGTGAATGTAATTTGAATATTGATACGAATGCAATTGGTAACTGTAACACTACAACCGGGGAATGTCTTAAGTGTGTTCATAATACTGGCGGATCAAGGTGTGAAACTTGTCTACCAGGGTTCTATGGTGATGCCTTGGGTTTACCCAAAGGTGATTGTAAGCCATGTCAGTGTAGTCCAGCTGGTAGTGTGGAGAGTGATTCAGGGCCAGTCTGTGATCAACTTTCCGGCATGTGTAAATGTAAATTACACGTTGAGGGAAGGAACTGCGATGTCTGCCAAGAGGGTTACTACAATATTCAATCAGGAGAAGGGTGCTCACCATGTAATTGTGACTCCATTGGTAGTTTGAATCATACCTGCAGTCTGTACACTGGTCAATGTTATTGTAGACCTGGTATTACAGGGTAAGGAACATTACATAACCTGATTTTTATTCTATTTGTGATTCTTTGATTGTTTTTATAGGTTAAGATGTGATCAATGTGAACCTTTCAAGTATGGCTTCTCTGTAGATGGTTGCAAAGCATGCGAATGTGATTACATTGGATCAAAAGATCCTCAGTGTGATTCATTTGGTCAATGTCCTTGTCTGGACAACGTTGAAGGCAGGAGATGTGACCGATGCAAAGAGAACAAGTATGATCGTCAACGTGGTTGTGTAGATTGTCCGCCATGTTATAATCTGGTACAGGAAGCATCCGCAAACCATTTTAAGAAACTGCAACAACTCAAAACAATCCTGGATGAAATTGAACGCAATCCAACTGTTATTGACGATGATAAATTCGAGGAACAATTGAATGATATCAAAGAAGATGTCCATGAGTTAGCAGACATGGCTAAGGAAGGTCTGGGCGGTGATGAAAAGTCCCTGAAACAGAAACTTGACAATATTATCGAGAGGCAGAAAGCTATTTCAAGGACCCTGGAAGGTATTGAAGAAAGTATTCTACTTGCAAAGGAACAGGACTACATGGCGAAGCAAAATATTACGAAAACAGATGAAACTATCAAACTCCTCACCGCGGATCTTGAGAAAGCTGAACAGAAATTATTATCGGATGGTGCTGATGCTCTTGAGCATGCAAGACAACGAGCGAAGGCATTCGGTCAACATTCAAGGAAAATGACAGAAATTGCTCAGGACGGACGGAAATTAGCAGATGTTTTGGATGATCAAGCTGATAGAGTTGTGACTACAGCTATTGATGCAAAGAATGTCTCCACAATGGCGTATGAACTCGCCAAGAATGCCAGCGATCAACAAAAGAACATAACACAAGAAATGCGTGCTCTGAGAAGTGATGTGACCAACACTGAGAATAAACTCAACAGAGTCAAGCAATTAACAGAAGATGCACATAAAAAGGCATTGGATAACAAAGACAAAGCATTAACACTATTATCAGAAGCTAGGAACTTGATACTGCCAGAGATAGATATAGAAAAGTTGAAGAAAGACGCCGAGGATACCAAAATGGAGTCGAAGAAGTTATTGGAGGAAGCAAATGAGCTGATGAACGAACGAGAACAAATGTTGAGGGATGTTAATGAGTTGATACTCAGTGCTAATGATTTGTTGAAGGGAGCTGTCGAAAATCAGGATACCACGAATGAGATTCTAGCGGATATTGATTCGGCTCGCGCGAAGGCTGCGGACGCTGTGGCTTCCGGTGATAAGACGCTTAAAGATGCCAAGGCTATGCATGAAACACTCACTAGTAAGTCAAAACAATAAAATTTCATTTTATTACTCAAAAAACTAAATTTTTGTTATTTTTTTTAGAATTTGATAAAAAAGTACAAGAAAGCAAGGATGCAGCGTTGAAAGCTTTGGATGAAATCCCAGAAATTGAACGTCTCATAGAAGATGCCCAGTTGAAGAATGATAAAGCTGAGATATCCTTAGGAGTTGCAAAAGACAACGCTAAACAAGCTTTGGTCAGTGCAGAGAATGCCTCACAGTTAGCCAAAAACGCAATCAAACACGCTGAGAAAATGGAAAAAGAAGCTACTATGTTGAACAAAAACGTCGCACAGCTCAAGAATGAAGCACATTTAATGGCTGACAGGGTGGTAGAGACACGAAACGAGTTCAATCGACTTGCACAACAAACAGAAAACAATGGTACTCTTATAAACGAAGCCAGAGAAAAGGTAAAACCATAAAAAAACACATTTTAGTTCATATTAATCTAAATATTATCATTGTACAGGTTGGCCGTGCACAAAAAGACTCCCAAGAAGCAACCAAGAAAGTAAATGACATCCGGAAGGACGTGGAAGCCATCATGAAAGAACTAGAAAACGTGCCATACATTGATGATGAAGAACTGAATCGTTTGGAGCAACAACTCAAACGTGCTGAACAACGTGTCCGCGACGAGAATATTGTAGCCATGCTTGAGAAGATGCAGAATGAACAAAAGGATCAACTCGCACTGATTGATACTTACAACAAAGAGATTGACACATTACGCAAGGAGGTAGAGAATATCGAACAGATTGCACACGCATTGCCTGTCGATTGCTTCAAAAAGCTGCCTTTGGAAGTTTAATTTACCACAAACTGAGTAGAATTATGAATTTCCTATTAGATTTACAAGAAAATATCGCATTTACAACGTATTTTATGCATTAGTGTTTTATATCTTAGAAGTTTTTCATAGTTTTCGGTATATTTGAAGTATTTCAACAATAACTCAACAAAATGATTGTTTTTGTTGATTTTAGACACTTATACTTCACTTGTGCCGAGAGTTGGATAGATTTTGATAGAATTTATAGACTGTAATTAATTGTTGTCATTGATATACCAAAGAAGTCTTGAACATTTCTCTCTCTCCAATAATTTAACCTCATCTAACAACTATCTTGGAATATTCTCAGATGAGTTAGATAATAGTGAATATTTTTTTGACACTTTGTAATAAATAATAAAAAACATGTAATTTAGAGATATAGAATGATGTGGATTATATTATAAAGTCCATCAACCTCACGCATTGTTAGAAAATTAGATGAGTCAATCATCAAATATAAGATAACCCAGATATCATGATAACCTGTGAGGCACTGCGTGTGTGGGTTTCAGAACTGATTAGAAAATGTCGCAGATACCTACAATTTTTTACTTTCTAAGTTTGTGTTTAATTATTAACGTAAAATGGACATTCACGCAAAAATTAAACAAAAGTAAGTTGATTAGTTGAATATTTTCTAAGTATTAATTATATGTTTGCTTTAGATGAAGGTTTAAACACATCTTGTAAGTGTTACATGCTGGGAACTGTTGAAAACGAAGGAAAATCAAAGTGTAATGAAAGAGGAATCTGTGAATGTCTCCCAAATGTAATTGGGAAGAATTGTAATCAATGTAAACATGGCTACTATGGAATTTTAAGTGGAAAGGGTTGTAAAGCATGTGATTGTGATCAAAATGGAGCTGAAAGTGATCAGTGTCATGCACAAACCGGAGAATGTTTATGTAAAGATGGATTTACTGGGTAATAACTCTTTAAATTGTTTTAACAGTTGTATAATGTTGAAATTATTGCAGTTTAAAGTGTAATATGTGTGAGGATTTACAAACTACAGGATGTACAACACCCTGTGATAAATACCGATCAGTTGATCCACTTTTTCTGCGTGAAAATGGCACCTGTGAGTGTAAACCGAATGCAAATGGCGCCCAATGCGCACAGTGTGATGCGAACTTCTATTTTAATACAACTACATTGACTTGTACCAAATGTCCACAGTGTTACAACGTTTTAAGTGAAAAACTTATCAATTTGAATGATAATCTCCAAAAAATCACAGGGATGATAGATGATTATCTAAATAATGTAACACAGTCTAAACATGAGTATAAGTTTCTTGTGAAACTAAAAACAGTTGAGAATAACATTTGTGGCATGTTGGGTTCATTGATGAAGAAGCCACAGATTCAATACATTGTTAAACTGAATCATTTGGAAACCATCTTGGATATTACAGAGAAAGCAATCAGTGACATTGCTATGTATTTAAATGGACATATTAACTATAAATACTTTGAAAATGAACTAAAACGGCTAGAAAGATTGATATCGGATATTTCTAAGAAGATAAAATCATCTGAATTTGGACCAGATCCAAATCAAGAGAAATTAGAGAACTTTGTTGAAGATTCAGATGCAGAAGTTGAAAAAATAGAGAAAATAGTTGATGATAACGAGAAATTACGACCAGAAGTTGATCAGAATTCGACTAATGCTAAAGAAACACTTGAAAACTTTAAGCAGAAGCAGTCAGATGGTTTGGAAGGTCATAACTTTGGAAATTTAACCTCTGCTAAAGAAATATTAGATAAAGCAGCGAAATATTTAACTGAAACACGTAGTAATCATAAAACTGCCAAGGATTACTTAGACGAAGCAAAGAAATTGAAACTACCAGAATGGATTGAACATCAGGAAGAAGAAGTGGATCCTATGATAAATGGTAATTTTGATGATTTATCGAAAAAGATTGAGCAAGCAAAGAAGAAATTTGATAAAATCAATGAATTCCTCAATGCTTTGAATAAAACTGAGGCTGTAAATGATACTAAAATCAATGATTACTTGTCTAATAACAAAACAGGTTTGTTTTCTAAAGTGGAGACAATACAAAGCGATTTAACAGACACTCTGGATGAGTTACAAGCAGTCAGAAGTGATTTAAACGAAGAAATGAATGAGATTGACAAAAATATCACTAAACTAAACAGTGATATTGATAAGGAACACCAACGACTTAAAGATATACAAACTTGTATTGAAGAGCAGAAACAACATATTACAGACCATGATAAACAGAATGGGGGATTAAAAGCTGATGAAGATAAACTAAACAATTTACTAAAACAATTGAAGAAGTTCAAAAAACAACGTAAGCAGTTTCGTCAATCTGTAAAAGATATGAATGAGTTGCTAGCTAAGAAAAGAAAAATAATTGCTTTAATTGATGAAGCTAACAAAATTATTGATGAATTTAAAACTTATATTCAGAATTACAACGATTTGATTGCAATGATGGAGGAGTTAATCAAGTATTTAGAATTAATACCGATTGATGAGCTTGATGAAATTGAGCGTCTTATACAATCGTATGAAGAATATTTTCATAATATTGAAATTTTGATAAATGAAAAGAAGATGTTGGAGAAAGAAATGGATAAACTTTCAATATATTTTAGCTCATTGCCGGATGGAACGTTTATAGAATGTGAGAAAAATATTACATATACATAAATAATGAATGTTTAAACAAATTAATATATAAATAAATATAGAATTTACATAAATTAGATGTAAAAAGTTAAAATTTTTGAAGTTTGCAAGTAAGAAATAAAAGGTGTATGTTTGGTTGCCTATGTTAAACTTGCATTGTAGAATTAAGTTTTGTGTTCTTTAAAAAATATTTTCAAGCTTTAAAATAAAAACTATTGTTTGTATTTATATTTATTAATATAAAACTATAATATAATTTATAGATTTAATGTTTGTAGTGAAGATTGTAATAAAAACGTTTTTAGTTGTTGTTTCGTGACAACTTGTGTATGATGTGAATAGCGCGCTGCATTACCGACGCGCCGAGATTAATCGCACACAGGCGCGCACACCGCCAGACGTTATCAGGCAAAATGGCAGAACGGTGCGGTGCGGTGCAAATGTAAGGTGTTTTTCGGCGTTGTTTTGAATTAAATCAAGTGCTAGCAAGTGGTTCGCGGCGTGCAAAAACTGAATGGTGCATCGGTATGGCCGACCACAGCATCGACGTATCGCAGCTGCCGGAGGATGTGCGGGAGAAGCTGGCCGAATTGGATCTGGAACTGTCCGAAGGTAAGCAAAGCCCTCTCATCATCTCATCCTCGAAATGCGTTTTGTAACCGCCGTCGCCGCCTTCAACGCCTGCATCTACTACATCTCGGTTAAACACACATCGTTCGTCACTTGTTTACAACCCTGGATATCACTATCAACAAAACAATTTCCACCAATAGGAATCCAGCTTGCGCCAAACAGCACACAAAAAAACAAAACACTATCGTTTGCTTGCAGTGTGCAGAATTACGGAAGTAATGAAACAGTGGTGAATTTTATGCACACGCCATACGCGGAAGTTGGAAGTTGATTTAAGGCCGTGCCTGTGAGGCTAGCTCGCAGATTAGAATATTAATTTATTAATAGGCTTGTGGGCTCGCCCATCACCGTCAGCAACCCCCATGACATGACAGTTGTAGGTTAAATTATTATTCACCACAATGCCAGTAAAAATTGTTTTATTTTTAGTTGTAATTAATGAAACAAAAGCAAAATACAGCTACCAAGAGACAGGAAGTGCGTGAAGGGTAGTGAAGTGGATATTCTTTGTGCATGAACATGTGTCTCATGTCTCTCAACATCTGCTGCAATGGCGTAATTGCAATTTAAAATTTCAGAATGCAAACCTATGGACAATGGCCTTGAGGATTATGTTATCACACACGAAAATGCATCGAAATGTTTATTTAAAGATCATTTGTGCGTACATATGATAACGTAGTTAAACATAGTGATGGATAATCAAACTTTCGGTTATAAAAATTTATTTTTATTTTTTAATATCTCGGAAAGTTTTTGGTAAAAATTGATAAAAATTTTACAGATTGTTTTTATGACTGTTGTTAATCACCAGTCCAAATTTGAATTTAATATCTTTATTGGTTTCTGAGTTATTTGCGTTTAAAGTTTTGTTTGAAGAAATTGATTGTAATAATTTCTTCTTGGCATCGTTTTTGTATTTACCTCTAGTGGTTTCCTACTTTTACGCTGTTCTTTGGTCGTGACACACCATTAGGGCCTCCGGCGTCTTTTACTCATGAGTCACCTTCTTCTTGAGGTTTCTTTAGTCTTTTGATAGCCTTCTTAGAAAGGAACGGTCAGATAAACTCACGTGACTGCACAAAAACACTTTACACGTCTCTTGCAGATCGTATTAGTTTAACATTAATTTTCTATTTTGAGCTCTCGAGTTATTCTGCATATTATTGGATTGTGTAACATACTGGCATGTAGTTCAATGTACGTCATAAGATAAGAAAACACTTGATATCTAGTGACTGACACTGACACGATTTGTATTACAGTGTTATATGTACATGATAAAATATTGTGTATACATCACATCGTAAAAAAGAAATCAACACACTGACGTGATTTTTGTGCGATATTACCTACGCTATTCATAATATGAATCACTGTACAACTAAAAATACACAGTTACTGCGCTTAAATCATTATTTGTGTCACTCATTCAACAAACTCGTTTTGTGCTGTTTATTTCGATTGTCGATTGTTTCTTATTTTATCTACTCATCAGCATGTGAGTGAGTAATAAACTTCGAGGCAATTCTGGCGAATATTGCATATTCATCAGATGCAATTACAAGTCTGCACAAAAAGTTTATTAGATAATAATTATTGGAAATACTCATACTTACGAGAATCTACTACATGGCGCACGAGACGCTGCATTAGCATTTATTTCCTTTTTGTGTCTGCTGCGTGTGGAGTTTTTAGTTAATTGCATCTTAAAGAAACGCGTGACTAATAACTAACTGGTATATTTAGTTGCGTCAGTTATTTATCTGTTCGGATAACTTCCTGATTTTAGTTTTTGCTAAAAATTAAATATTTACGCTGTTTTAACTACACCACCGTTAGAAAAGGAGTATTTTTACGTTGTCATGGCAACTTATATGTAAACTAGCTTTAACCCGCGTCTTCGCTCGCGAATATCTAAAATAATAAAGTTGCTTTCGTACGCGTCTGTAGTCACAGAAGAGTAACAATGGTAAGAATGGCTGAAGGTATAGTCTGGAGGGATATATAGTGTACAGTCTCTCCATGAATTGTAGTCACGGTGGATTTGATGTTGACGTAGCTGTGGTAATACAGTGTAATAATACAGTGTGATGGTACTATAGTACTTAGGTTTGAACTTCATTTTTGGAATGCTGGGCGTTAAAGAGTAGTCAAATGGCCAGATGCAGAGGTATTATTAGTAAAGCTATTTCTTTTATTTTATTTTAAAAATAATTTTTTATTAAATAAAAGAAGCTATAACCATTCGGGACCACTAAGAATAGGGCTTCACGCGATACCGAGACTTTTCTCACGTATCGTCTCGATCTCGTCTCGGAAAAGCGAGACGATACCGATTTCAGACGTGTTTTATCAATTCTCAGCGATACCGATACCGCAGTCCGAGTCTCTCGTTTTTTGGTCTCGTTATTGGTCTCGTTACTTTTTTTGTAGAGTTGTTATTGAAAAATGGGGAATGGGTCCAGTATATGAAATCAATATATGACCATCTGTGGAAATATTTCTTTTGTATATTCAAATAACAATTGATAACCGAATATCACTGACCTTTTTGACTTTTTGAAGAGTTTTATGAAATTTTGTGTTTTGTTTACACGTCGGTGTGTTACTGTGTTTTTCTGTACTTTGGAGAATTAAAATAGCGGTTGGTTGGAATTTGTGGAGCGTGCGCCGCTTGCGCTTTCCAACACAAATCAACTCGATTATTGTACCCTGGTAGCGTACGTTTAAAATTTGAAACATTAAAAATATATTTTCAATTAAAAGTGATGCAATTAAAAATTAATATTTTAAACTATGTATGTATTTTTGGATTTACTTTAATACAATACAATTAGCAATTAAATGGCCTAAACTTTTGAACTGCAAAAGATCAAACTGAGTTCTACTTAAAGCTTCACACGATACCGAGACTTTTCTCGTATCGTCTCGGTCTCGTATCGCTTTTGCGAGACGATACCGAGACCGAGACGATACCTTTGATAGTATCGTCCAGTCTCGTCTCGTGTGAAGCCCTAACTAAGAATATGTGTACAAATTTTCATTCAGATCGGTTAAGTAGTTTTTGCGTGAAAGTGTAACAAACATCAAGACTTTCGCATTTATAATATTAGTAGGGATTATATGTTCTTCCGCCCGTTGCAAATACATGCAGATTTCGGGCATTGGACACTCGCGAACAGGCTACATATAGTTAGTCCTGGAAGAAGCATGGTTTTCTTTATTTTAATGTGTAATATTCAATACGTAAATACCGGCCGGCATCTTCAATAGGCATTTTCATCAAATTTTTTTGCATGCGTCAGCGTCATTTATCTTTTTCGTTGCACAAACTTGCAAACTATTTTGCACACTCTGTAAGTTATATTTTTGCAACATGAAGTAGCCTATGTTATTCTCCAAGGTCCAAAATATCTCCAAACTAAAATTTATCAAAATTACTTGAGTGGTTTGTGCATATCAGCGCCACAAACAAACAAAAACAATCTTACGTTGGTTTTTATAATATTACTTAGGATATTTCTGTATATTAAAATTTATTTTGCGTGCATCTGCAGCTTGCTTAATTGCGAATTTATGTACGCGCTGTAAAGGAGGGCTTCGCTGACCTTGATTAAATGACGCACAATCGCACCGAGCGCAAAGTCGCATCACGTACGTGCACAGCGATAGGTAATTGTAGTTCAGCGTAAAAATACCACCGATGCAAGAGAGTCCGTCCGAGTTCATGCACTGATAGTTATTTCCACTCCACACTGCACAAAACTACAAAACTGCAAAAAAAAACATCAAATAAAATTCACAGCGACAAATTAATCAACACCCTGTATATAAATAATTGAATATAAACATTGCAGGTTGTTACCCTACGAATTCTACAGCGTGCAAGCCTGTAGGAAGTACCTGAATATAAATAAACAATGTTTTTACATGATGTTTTTACAGCAGTGTGATTTATGAGTTTGTGGACCCCTAAAGTACGATCACTGACCAATTGTGGGTTAGGTTTGAAACTGACGCATGCGCAGCACGCGGCGGTTATCCCACGTTGCTCTGGCCCCTAATAATTTATTTTATTTTATTGCCCGGCGTAAATTTACACAACCAATCAACACCAAAGCACATTTATGTGCATAGTTTTACTATTGATAACGACGCTTTCAACTTCTGCGCATTGTTTACACACATAAACCCAGCGCAGTAAAATAAAAGCGTGGGAAACGAAAAATTTCATTTGTTACGCAAATATTTTGAATTCTGGATGTTTTTGGTTTTAGTTTACGTAATTTTATTTAATTTTATTTTGTTCATTTATTATGTGTGACACAATTTACATGCACAATTAATTTCTTGCTTGATTTTGTTTCAGGTGAGTGTGCGAAACAAGCTGTTGCGAAATTTTCGAGATTCGAGTGACTCGTGGTTGAGGTAAGCGTAAATTTAAAATTTATGCACACGCGACGTAAATTCAATCATGGCGTGAAAATTGCTAGAGCCTCAGACGCGGACGTAAATCCATCGCATCACAAATCAATCGTTAACGTGCCATCACCACACCAGACTAAATGCGATGATAAATTCATTGCTTTTCCTATAAATCAGATTACACTCGGGTCAAAAATCTTTTAAATTTTTTATTTTTCACGAAAAAAATATTAAGAAATTAATTTTTAAGTAAAAAAAATATTTTTATAGTGATTTAGTAATATTTTGGAACACCCTGTATATGTTTTGAAGTTGGACGTCTGGCGTCGCGACGCCGGCGGCATCCTGCTATCTGCTTGTTAACGACATGCACGTAAAACGGGATGCGGATGCGGTTACCGGCGGCATGGGCGGCGGAAATAAAATAAAGGGGATAAAGTAATAGTAACATTTTGGGCCAAGGAGAAATGTTGAATATTATTTTATTTTATTTTGGTGCAGTACCTTTTATGGTTTTGCTCGCACTCTTTGAAATTAAAGTAAAAGGCACGCGTGCATAGAAGTCTTCGAGTTGTGCCAATTCAAGCCGAGAGATAAAAGGTAACATTGGTTGAAGCGTAGCGTTTAATTCGTGGAAAATTAACTTGCAATACTAAATAATGCATAATGCGATATTGTGCTAAAGAAATATGCAGAAATTGCAAAATGTTTCACGATTCGCCGCGCCATGTAAAAGAATTTTGACATTATCACACTATGGTATTTAGGCGTCATGTCTATTTATTTATGTATTGTGATAAAACAGTATATTTAGAATTTATAGTTTAAAAATACGCTTGGTATTGCAAAATAATATTTTTGTTTTTGGTTTTAAAATCTGGTTTTCGATAGATTTATCCAGACGTAAGATAAATGCGTGGCTGTGTTCACGTCTTGCAAGGGTTGTGGGGTTACACAAGGTCGAGGTTTTTCGCGTAAACCTCGGAAACAAGCACTTTGCTGCACGCACGCCGGCAGCATGCGCTCGGGAAAATCTATAGCACGCCGGGCGAAAACAAACTGAAAGCGGGATGCGTCTCAATTGGAAACCTTATTCGTCCACGACTGCGCTTCTTGCTGGTTTACTTTGCATGACACTATGTGGGGGTGGATGGATGGGTAGCGTAGGTATTCAGTTTGAAGTTGAAGTTGTTGCCATTGAAAGTCATTTTTGAGTGCGGAGGAAAAATGCACCGGAAAAATTATTCAAATATTATAATTTTTAGTTTTTTAGTAGCTAAATATTTGGAAGAATATATTATTTGACGTGGAGAATATATTTTTCTATAAAATTTTGGTTTAGTTTGGTTAAAATTAGATTTTTGTTTGGAATTTTGAATTTCGCGCCAAAAAAACTTGAATTTTGCATGTAATGACGTCATAGTTGAGTAGTACTTGATTTACTTCTCCTTAAATTAAATTTAATTAACAAAATAAATATTTTTGGTGATTTTCTAGTAAAAGTCATCGTCCTATTAGAATTTGAATTGTTTAGAAATGAACATGACGATAAAACGCAACCTGTTTCTTGTACGCGCATGCGTAATGAGCAATTATGATCCGATACACACACAAACCCACCACCATAATGGCCAGGGCAAGAGCGGGTCTGCACCTGTGGAACTTAGTTACTTTACGTTTACTTGTACATGTTAAAACCATCGCAAAAGTCCTAGTTAGGCGTCGAAATCGAATTATATGAACTTGTTTTCTTCTTCAGCTTCTTCTTTTTCTTGTTCTTGTTCTTCTTAACTACGTTCGGTGAACTCGGTGCTCATCATCTCCGAACAAGTTGACTAGTTTAGATATGCACACACTTGATGTTGAGTTAACAGACGAAAGAAAGAAGAGTTGAAACCTTAAGAGCCTGAGAGGAAGTTGTGTTTATCTTGCAACCTCATTAAAGCAAATAACACAGTAAATAAGTAGGTACGAGTTAAGCATAAGTTACAATCGGGGTAAAATTAATTTTATTTTATCACGTTATTATGAGGTGAGGATATATACAGGAACAAAAATAGCTGATAATAAACTCATTTATTCTTGTAAAAATGCCGGTAAATATTTCCTGGAGAGTCCATAATATGAATTCCGCGTCACTCAGTTGTATTCACTTGTGTTATGTTTAAATGATTTTATAAGTAGCTTGCAACGTGCACTAACAAATTAGCTGAAATCATTAGCTTAGGTGCCGAGAATTTGCATTACAATTTGTAGGAATGTTGGGATCATAATTACAACAATATTTCAAATGTTACCATCGATGTCATGTCTTTAAAAAATAATTCACAGCTCATAGTACTAGAAATTAAAATATTTTCTGTCGTTACACAGAAAAACAGAATAAATTTGTTTTTATTGAGAAAAATACTTTTTAAATAACAAATTTACTGATTTGTTGACACTTGCTGCCCGTGCTCGTGCTGGCCATGTTGATTGTAGTGATTGAAGATGATTTGATTTGAGCCGTGTTTCGCGTTAATCCAATTGCCGCCAATCTGCGTCTCTGCCCGGTCGCCATTATTGCATTACACTGGCGAGAAATAATTTTTAGCACGTTAACCAATTCATACGTCAAATTATAAAATGTGAACAACGCGTACGATGATTAATGACAATGGCGATATTGTGATACGGCGGTTATTGCTTTCTTTGTGTGGTTAGTGGTTTTATTAGCTTCATTTTTCATCCAATCCGATCCGAGGCTAAACGACATTTGTTCTCCACTCCACTCTGCACTCGACAACGTCTATATTTTCACAACAAATGTGTTTATTTTGTTTTTTGTTTCAAACTGTATTATTTCACGAATTGCATAACAGTTGTGTCCGTCCACCACACATCATACAGCGTACGTCACTTCCGGTACTCCATATTTAGACAGAAATTTAATTGCGCGTCGTTTGCGGTCGATGTCGCCGGCCATCGGTCGCTTTGTCATTCCATTCGTTTGTGTAAGGACTTTATATGCATCAAAGGTTCAAAGAACTTTTACTGTTATCCAGCGCTATTGATGTTTATTTGGAATATTTTACTTTATATCAAAAATATATGCAGAATTTACGGCTGATTTTCTAAGTTGTAATAATTAATTATTTGTGTCCTCTGCGCACATTTAATCGCAGAGTGTTATTGTTGCGGTTTATCGCTATCAGTGTATTAATTTACATTCAAACGCACCGCGAACGCATGCAAACTGCCGGGACAACTTTGTTTGATATCTTCTTTTTATTCAATTATTCAGCGGCGGTTTTATGTCGTACGCGGGGAGCCAAGTTACGCCCGGGAGATTAAAATGAAAATTTAATTAAAAGTTTTATTTATTATCTTATGGCCATAATCGGTTGCAAGTAAATTATTTTGTTATTTTTTTAGTAGATGTAAGAAACAACGTAAAAAACTCGTTTTTTGTGATTTATTTTCAAGTTATTCTTTAATTTTTACATTTTCATGGAGTTTGATTTTGAATGCAATTAATTTCGATCGTATCACTGCTTTTGCATTATGTGCAACTCATTATTCTCGCTGGGGTCACCGGAGGCAAATGTTTATTTAGTGTCTCGCGCAATCGAACGATAAATTTCAATGAGTTTGTTAAGTTAGGGCATGACTAAACCAGTGAGTGAGTTCATTGTGTCAATGAATTCAGAAATAAATGCAATTGTTACAATTTTCAATTAAATTTATTTATTCATGCAAAAATAATTGTTTCATTACATTTATTATTAAAATACTAACAATTTAACTCATTTCTTGAAAAAAAAATAATTCAAAAATAAAACCAAAACCATTATTTTTTAATCTTTAAGAATTTTTTTCGTCGTTCGACATATTTGAGCTAGTAATAGCCGTGATGGATGGATTACTTAACCTAATTATAAATTTTCACGCATGCTCTGCCTCTAATTTAAGCATAATGGGATTAAATTCCGATTTAGAGCTGAATTAACGCGCTGCCAAACTGACAAAAACAAATCGCCTCACATGTGCACCGATTCTTTTTATTTCGCCTTGTCGGCACTCACTTTGTTTCATTATTACACACTTAAATCACTTCAAATCGTATGTGTGTGTGGAATGTCAGAAGTAAAGAGCTACGAACTGTTTATAATTCGAGAGCGTTTGTTCTGTGCGTTTACAACTTTAAAAACGCTTTGCGCTTGAAACTTGAAAATTCACACATTTTAAGGCGTTGACGTGTTTTTTCCGAGCGTTAACCCACTAAAACGCTGGATGTGTGCCAAAATTAGCACGATTACCACTTGGTTACGTCCGAATTGTTAATGGATAATAAATTATCGCATAATATTACGATGATTGTTTATACAATCACGATATGTTGTTAATTACATTATTTATTCAAAATATTTTCTTTGGTGGGTAATTTTGTGCAATGCGTAGTTAATCAATCATTATTTCATCATTGATAGTGCATGTAAGGACCACACCTACATGTTTTTCACTTGCAGCGTTCTATTTTTGTTTGTTTCGAGGAAATACACCTGATTTCCTGTAAATTCGACTAATAACATATGTTGCATCTGTAGACATAGTCATATTGATAATTTATTACTGATAACAGCGCAATATCTGATTTTTTTGCGATTTTATTTATGAGTAATGATTAGTTTTGAATTTGATCAACTAGCGCCGCGTCACGGTCAAGTTCAGCAATTTCACGCCGGTAGATGTGTTATGCTACCCTAGCGCAACGCAACTCAACTTCGGGTTTTATCCGCTAGATGGCGCGATGTGTACCATCACGAACTAAAAATATTCAGCTACTTATGTAGCTATAGTTGCATAGCGTAACTTACATTCTTTTTGTTTAAATTTTGTTAATATATAGCAACATTGTTGAATATGTTGCGCTTAAACCTTGCTAATAAATTGCAATGCTTGATACGCGCGAATATTCTCAAGTCTGCTGCTTTACGGCTCTTTAAGTCTTCGTGTAATTCTACTTGACGACCGCTTTTACAACCCCATGCCTCATGTTTTACCTCATCTATCATACGCATTCAGCGCAACAATATCGCCGGCGCACTGTGTGTGTACCCTCTTCTTCTTCATGCGCAGATTTGCCACCGCGATATTATTAATCTCACCCGTTGCGATTTGTACCGTTCGCTCGGCGCTATTATGCTCGGATATCAAAATTACATTGAAATATGTGCGCAATGCAAGGCACGCTAAACTTTCAATACATTATTGCACATACTTGCTTTTTATATTACTCGAGGGAAATATTTCATTTTGTATAATATAAAGCTTTGAACATTTTGAAGATTTCCTATATTCATGACTTTAATTGCTTTTAATTAGTTAATTTACGTGTGTAATTAGATAATTTGACATAAATATTTCATGTTCAAGGAGTAGAGACATATCGATTGCAAGTTGCAACAATGTGGTTTTTGTTGTTCTCTGTGCGCGCTTGCTAGTAATTTATTATCTTTTGTAACTTCTGTGGAGAGGAGAGTTCTCTCCGGTTTGAACAATAGCACAACTGTCGGCTAACAAGCAGCTCTCTTTGCTCGCGAAATTGAAACTCGATAAAACACAATAAACGTGTGCACAATTGGTATCGACACAGCGCCACCGCACACGAAACGTGTCTGGAAAATGTTGCACACGATTCGACAATCAACAGACGTATGTATTTTATTTTTATTTTTATTGGCGTCTCGATATTATATTAAAAAGTCATGAATCCAACATATAACATATAACATCTTTGTTATACATTGAAGCTGGAGTTATTTTCGCACGTTTCATGCTGGCCAACGAACCGATGGGGTTGGGGGTGAGTTTGCGTTGTCAGGGTTCCGATAAGTAACTTCTGGCGGAGGCGTCTAGACACCTACTCCACCGGGCCGAAAACCGCATCGAGAATAAACTTAAAGTGGAGATATTTCAGACATCAGAGTATTAGACTTATTTAAATTCGCTTTGCTTTGACTTGTGTTCAAAGAAAACAAATTCGATTTCGGGCAATTAGTGGTTGAACTTTGTTTTTGCGTAGATTGTTATTTAATTTGCCTGTGGAGAATTTAGGTGTGCGCCTATGCAGGCCAACAATAACCTTATTGATTTTACGATATGCAGCCGCGGCAGCATGCAGTAATGTAGTAATTTGCAGCTGACAGTCATTGCCGATGCAGAGAGAGAGATTATTGCTGCGAAGTTTGGTGAGGTAGCAATTTTCAATCGGCGTGTACGAGCGAACGATTATTTACGGCGCGATATCGGTTAAAAAGGCGCATATAGAATGCTTAGTTGAGTGTTGCTTTCGGGGCACACCTGAAAAATGCCCACGCGTAATAGACGCATGCCGGACACAGAAAGAAATGAATAGTGGATATGTAAATCGAATCGTTTTTAAATATTGGTTTATCAGACAATTTCTTTGTTTTTTGTTCAATTTCTGTGAAAGTATGAACTGCACAGTTTTGGGAAATGTGTTATTTTGTAGGGAAATTAATTGGCTATCTTCTGGTTTTGAAAAATTTGTGTTATTTTGAAAATTTAAGGTAAAAAACGTATTTTAATGAATTTTTTTCGCTTTTAAAATTTTGTTTACCAATTATTTCATTGAATTCCTTTGGTTTTTTAACTATTTCTCCGAAATTATTAATTGCACAGCCTTGGAAAATGTATTTTCTTGAAGGGAATTAAATTGTCTTTCTTTTTGCTTTGAAAAATTGGCAATATTTTGAAAATTTTAGTAAAAAAACGTATTTTAATGAATTTTTTTCGCATTTAAATTTTTGTTTACCAATTAGTTCATTGAATTCCTTTGGTTTTTTAACAATTTCTCCGAAATTATTAATTGCACAGCCTTGGAAAATGTATTTTCGTGAAGGGAATTTAATTGTCTTTCTTTTTGCTTTGAAAAATTGGCAATATTTTGAAAATTTTAGTGAAAAAACGTATTTTAATGAATTTTTTCGCTTTTAAAATTTTTTTTACCAATTATTTCATTGAATTCCTTTGATTTTTTAACAATTTCTCCGAAATTATTATCTGCGCAGCCTTGGAAAATATATTTTCTTGAAGGGAATTTAATTGTCTTTCTTTTTGCTTTGAAAAATTGGCAATATTTTGAAAATTTTAGTGAAAAAACGTATTTTAATGAATTTTTTTCGCATTTAAATTTTTGTTTATCAATTAGTTCATTGAATTCCTTTGGTTTTTTAACAATTTCTCCGAAATTATTAATTGCACAGCCTTAGAAAATGTATTTTCTTGAAGGGAATTCAATTGTCTTTCTTTTTGCTTTGAAAAATTGGCAATATTATGAAAAATTTATTGAAAAAACGTATTTTAATGAATTTTTTCGCTTTTAAAATTTTGTTTACCAATTATTTCATTGAATTCCTTTGGTTTTTTAACAATTTCTTCGAAATTATTAATTGCACAGCCTTGGAAAATATATTTTCTTGAAGGGAATTTAATTGTCTTTCTTTTTGCTTCGAAAAAATGACAATATTTTGAAAATTTTTGTGAAAAAACGTATTTTAATGAATTTTTTTCGCTTTTAAAATTTTGTTTACCAATTATTTCATTGAATTCCTTTGGTTTTTTATCAATATCTCCGAAAATATTAACTGCACAGCCTTGGAAAATATATTTTCTTGTAGATAATTCAATTATCTTTCTTTTTGCGTTGAAAAATTTTGAAAATTTTGAAAATTCAAGCCAAAAAACGATTTTTTACTTTCAACTCACATGATTTCTTACACTGGCAATTTTTAACTAATATTTTCTATTGATTATACTTGAACATTACTCCCAGTCCCAGAGCAAGTAGTTTTATGAATATTTAATGCCATCGATACGAAATGACAGAATGCGCACACGCTGACTGACAATGCATTCATGCAGATATGGGAGCGGCACGGCGCCGCGCCGCGATCTTATGCAATCATCATGCATGCGCTGGAGTTTTTAACAATTTCTCCGAAATTATTAATTGCACAGCCTTAGAAAATGTATTTTCTTGAAGGGAATTCAATTGTCTTTCTTTTTGCTTTGAAAAATTGGCAATATTATGAAAAATTTATTGAAAAAACGTATTTTAATGAATTTTTTCGCTTTTAAAATTTTGTTTACCAATTATTTCATTGAATTCCTTTGGTTTTTTAACAATTTCTTCGAAATTATTAATTGCACAGCCTTGGAAAATATATTTTCTTGAAGGGAATTTAATTGTCTTTCTTTTGCTTCGAAAAATGACAATATTTTGAAAATTTTGTGAAAAACGTATTTTAATGAATTTTTTCGCTTTTAAAATTTTGTTTACCAATTATTTCATTGAATTCCTTTGGTTTTTTATCAATATCTCCGAAAATATTAACTGCACAGCCTTGGAAAATATATTTTCTTGTAGATAATTCAATTATCTTTCTTTTTGCGTTGAAAAATTTTGAAAATTTTGAAAATTCAAGCCAAAAAACGATTTTTTACTTTCAACTCACATGATTTCTTACACTGGCAATTTTTAACTAATATTTTCTATTGATTATACTTGAACATTACTCCCAGTCCCAGAGCAAGTAGTTTTATGAATATTTAATGCCATCGATACGAAATGACAGAATGCGCACACGCTGACTGACAATGCATTCATGCAGATATGGGAGCGGCACGGCGCCGCGCCGCGATCTTATGCAATCATCATGCATGCGCTGGAACGCAACAATATCTCGTACGACTTGTAGAATTATTCAACTAGTGGCTCAAATAACAATACCACCAATACCACATTGGTCCATATCCGTGTTGCTGCTTCCATCTTGTTAGCGATGCGCGCAGCGCGCAGCATGTGTTCATCTTGATGAGCACTAGACGTAAAAAGGAGAAAACGAGGAAGTGAAAAATTAATTTCACTCTTTTTTCGGAGTGTTTGTGCAGCAGAATGGAAATTTCCATAGAAATTTAATGATTTATTAAATATTGACACGAAAAGAGTAAAATAAACTGAAGAGTAACAGTGTAGGTAATTGTGAGTGCATTAGAAATGCATTTAAATATTGTGCATTTGGAAAATGTTGAAATGTAATTGAACTGTTTGCTGTGTGCGTTAACATTGCGCGTTATTCTCGCGCCGATGAACTCGCGAACAACCGTTAATGGCGATTTGTAATTCGCGTACGCGTGAAACGTAACGCGATTCAACATTATGTTTAATGGGCGATGCATCGTACCTACGGCGCCATGTTTTGAATAATTATAATTGTTTATCTTTACAGTATTTTAAAAATAATTACCCAATTTGGAACAGAACATGGTGAAAACTAATTGTTTTTTTGGTAAAAAATGTTTTTTCACGATTTTTAGATACAAAAAGTGGTATTTTAAACACGGACGGACAAAGCAGTGACTAAAGTACTTTAGTCACGGGCTTTAGTCACGGGGTGGAGCTTGCGTCTGCGCATTCGGAGTCAAACAAATCGCTTTTAATCAATCTGGTGACAAAAACTACCGTTTAGCCACTTGTGTTTAACCACATTTTAAAAATAATGTTTTTATGTGAAAAAATATGTTTTCCTTGATTTGCATTTTGGAATTTGAAATTTTCATCAAAAATCACTCTTAATTTACGCATTTTTTCCGTGGGACTCTGGAGTATTGTCGCTTTAAATATTAATTGCCGGTTTTTTGCATTGTTTTGGCAAAGCCGTTGCGCGTTTCGCCAGTCGGCGCCTCCACTCGCCGGGAAAATATATGTTTATTGGGTCATTATGCAAATGCGTGAGTTTCGGGTGAGTCGGAGATAATGAAATCGTACCATGCGACAAGGTACGCGCACTCTGGGCCACTTTGCGTCGTCTCCTCTTTATTCCTTCACCCATTCGGCTTTGAAATGCCAAAAGCTTCCTGCTTGTTTTCGACAAGCGGCTTATCGTAAACTGCACCGTGCACACCAACTTCGAGGGGCTGATTTACGCGATTTAATTCCGCACTGTCAATTTATATCTATTGTCTGCTGATATTTATGTTTAACTACTCCAGCCGCGCAAGCAGAATTTAAATAAAATGTCATTTTGTTCATCAACGTTAAGTGTCTAAGGCGTAATTTGCGCAATTTTCATCATTCTTGCGTGGTTGGTACTCATTAGTTAATTATTTAATTCTCTGGGATATTTACCGCAACTTTCACGCAATTAAATTTTGATTTCCCAGTTGTACGTGCAACGCCATAAATTTCATTTTAATTTAATTAATAGTTTTAGTGTTTGTGAATATTTCTAAGGGAATAGAATATTTTTTTGCTGCTGCTGGTGCTGTGGTAATAGAAATTATACTTGTAAATTGCGCGTCTGGCGCAAAATGTTGAACTTTAATGCGGCCTACCAAAACACCAACTTGAGCAGCAGGAATAAACGTCTCGAACAACTTTATCCCATCAAAATACAAATATAGGGTGTATAATACCAGCATAAATCACTCGGTGTATAATGACCATTATTAGAATTTTTATTTTTTATTTCGCCTGGATTTTTATCACGTTTATGATGGATGTAGAACGCGATTAGGATTAAAGGCGCAAAAAATGCACTCGAGGGAATAAAAAACTGCCCAAAGATATTAAAAGTAAATCAATCATGGCGGCGTGTTTTGCATAGGAAAAAAATAACATAACAGCCAATATGTTACCACCTTTAGAAGGATGAAAAAATGTTAAATCTACAAATGCGATAATTCAATAATCTTGGACAGGCAAAAACTTATTTGATTAATTTTTTTTTTGTTTTGATTTTTGGTAACCGCATATCGTAAGTTGGGATAAACATTACACATTGATTATCACGATGTTCGTTGAACTTGTATCGTGGTAATTACGCGATTGTTGTCTAATCTAGTGTGAAATTAACACTGAGACCGGCGGACAGTTAGGTTCGATGCACAATTACGTCGAATCGGTCACATGATACCCACGATAATTCGACAGAAACTTATTTTTGTGCCTAACCGCACGCGCAAGACCCAAATAAAAATCAATCAAAAATTTATTACACTAGTGGCTTTTATTCGCGGTTGATAAGTTTTTTATTGCGGGAATTTTAAAATTTAGTATTTAAATTAGTGCAGAATATGAAAAACATTGATTTATTGAAATATATCGCAATTAGGGATCAAAACAGAAGCATTTTCTAGGCATTTTCATCACTTTTTCGTTGCACAAACTTACAAACTATTTTTTACACCCTGTAAGTTATATTTTTGCGACATGCAGTAGCCTATGTTATTGTCCAAGGTCCAAAATATCTCCAAACCAAAATTTATCAAAATTCATTGAGTGGTTTTTGCGTAGTAACGTCACAAACATACAAATATTAATATCATAAAGAATATTTTCACAGTAATTTTTATTTTTGATTTATTTTTACTAAAATTAATACTACTTCTCTGAATTTCTCTGAATGGAAAATAATTCTGAATAGCTTTACATGTTCAATTATTATGAAATTAATCAAAATGCGCCGAATGCAGTCACGGCTTTATGTGTGCGAATTAAAATCATATAGCTGCACTAATTGAGCGTACGCGCGCCATTTTGATTAATTCGATTGCTCGCGGACTCTGCGCGCGTTGTTTATTTATTTATTCTATATTATAATTTAATTCGAATGATTCAATGATTAAATAAACAATATTCGTCAATATTGTCGAGTATTTTTCTGCTTTTATTTAGTGCTGCGATTTAAATTGTAAATTATATTGATATTAATTCCTCGTATCTAATTGTAATTCTCATTCAAATTCAAATTTGTAACCTTCATTTGAAAGTCTCCAACGTCTACGACAAGAAATCTTTCGTTGCGGCGCCCACACGCTGACTGATTAATTGCAAAACTTTAAACTCGCGCGTTTGTTTATTTAGTGCGGCTTAGCTTGTTTGTCGATTTAATTTTAACGCTTTTTATTAACAAAAATTTCAACGATTTTGCTTTGGTGAACATAAAAAAGAATTGCCAAATCGAGAGGATAATATGAATTTCTGCGTGCAATATTTCGTTGCTTTTGTTGCTATAACTCCGTGCGATTTTACAGCGCACCTGTGTGTGCCATAGATTTTTTGTTAAAAACAAATTGCAGTGTGGTTTTTGTCGGGAAAGTTTTTTCTCGCGTTGTTACACGCTTTTCACGGCTCATGACGCATGGAGCAATGCAACTTTAATTTTTTCAGTAGTTTTTGGATTACACAACACACACACATACATTCATGATCAGTGCACAAACCGAAATGATTCCACAAATTGTAAAATAATTGTATTTTTAGTTCTTTTTTGCCCAAAAAAACTTAGTGAAATGATAAAATTGATCAAATAAGAACTGAAAAATTAGAATATCATATTTCTGAAATAAAAAAATCATTTTAAAACAATTAAACACATAAAAAAATCAAAATTCCATTATTCACTGCTTTAGTCACGGGTTATCCATTATTCACTACTTTAGTCACGGGTTATCCATTATTCACCACTTTAGTCACGGGTATTACTTTAGTCACGACTTTAGTCACGGTTTTAGTCACATAGTTGCATTATCAATTGCGTGACTCGAATAGAAATGTAATAATTGAAAATTCACACTCCCGAGCTTTGTTCCGATGCAACTATTTAATAAAGCAATGAGGAAACCACTTATTCCCTGCTTGTATGCGCGCCGCTTATTTATTAAATTAATTTTCTGCTCCGATGCAATCTGAATCACTAAAATACCTGGCGCAGCAACGAGTTAAAAGTGTGCATGACGTCGTTGTGCCATTTTGTATGCGGGATCAAAGTTCCTCGGCTAATTTTAATGCGTTGCAAGTTGCACTTGGAAAACGCGACGGTTTAATGTGCGCGTCTAACTGGACTCGGCTGCGCATTTTAGGCATCGTTTCGTGTGTCAAAGGTGCATTTAGTGATCAAAGTGCGACATATTTGGCACGGCAATTGCTTATTCTCCGCTGGGAAATAATTACGTTTAAAACTTTTTAATTATCCGTTTAAAGAGC